>NW_026596079.1:38823917-38869455 GCF_907164565.1 Psammomys obesus
ACACACACACACACACACACACACACACACACACACACACACACACACCTGATGTGGGAAACCTACACAGCTTCCTGTAAGTCAGAGATTAGGGACAGGGACAACAAAGATGACTGTGGGCTCTGAGCAGTATCTGCTGTGAGTGATCTCATTCAGAATTAAGGAAAAAAGGCCTACTCAAAACAGGGTCAAAATACTCTCAACACCATCTAGAAACTGCCTCATGCAGTCATATGACCAAGCCTGGGAACTAGCGATGAGCAGAATGATGATTTGATTTGGGTCCATTATCTGTGCTGTATGAGCTATGATCCTGACAGCACAGGGAGGGTGAGCGACTGAAAATTATGTGTGGGCTAACAGTGTGTCTGGATTCTGCATCATGGATTTCACCTTTTATAAGGTTGGATTAATTGGTGTGCATTTCAAGTTCTCAGCTAGCTGTATATAACACATACAGAGAATTTCAAAGAGCTGCTGGGGTTGGAGGGCAGAGAGCAGGGCATTCAATTACCAAAGTGTGTCGGGTGGAAACAGGACCTGGCAAGAGATGAAGTCCAGGTCATTCTCACATACAGAGTGAGTTCCAGGCTGGGTTGTGAGACCCTGCCTGAAGGGGGAAAGGGGACTTTAAAATTGAAAAATAAATGAGCACCTTAATGTATAAGCTCCAGGCTTTGTTAGAAAGAATGTTGCTATGATGTTTTGAATAAGAATGACCCCACAGGCTCATAAATTTGAATGATTGCTCCTTAGAGTGTGGCACTACTTGACAGGGATTACGAGGTGTGGCCTTGTTGGAGGAAGTGAATCACTGGGGGTGGGCTTTCAAATGCTCAAGCCAGACACTGTCTTTCCTCTCTTCCAGCTGCCTGCCAATCTGGATGTAGAACTTTCAGCTCCTTCTCCAGCACCGTGTCTGCCTGCACATTGCCATACTCCCCACCATGATGGTAATGGACTAGACTTCTGAACTGTAATCCAACCCCATTACATGTTTTTCTTTAGAAGAGCCACAGTCACAGTTTTTCCACAACACCAGTACACTGACTGAGACAGTTTCCATCTGATCCCTGAGGCAGGCGTGCAGGTGTTCTAGTGGGAAAGAATGTGGTGACTAGAGAAGTTTTTAAGGAAGATGAGGTAAAGCTAACTCAAACACGTCTGGATAAAGGCCCAGATGGACTGTTTGCCTGAGAGCTGAAGCCTCCTCAGAAGACAGATTTAAAAGATCCAGCGTATTCAAAAACCAAGGTTGAAGCTGCCAGAGACAGGGCAAACTGGTGTTTCTGCAAACTGGAGGTGTTTCACTTTTAGCTCAGACAAATAAGAACATCTTTGTTAAAACAGCAGCAGATCTTCTAATAGCAACACAGTGGACCTAGCACTGTGAGGAGGCTACATCTCATAAGGCAACCATATTTTAGATAGAACAGATTGCGGACACAATGCTGGGTGTGTAGAAATAGGGGCCGTGGCTAATGGTGCTAGCTGGAGTTCTCTAGAGGACCAGAACAACAGAATATGAATGACCATATAGAGATGTGTTAAGATACATTTTAAAATGCCACACATTCAACAGATCTAGGTATGAGGAGGTAGGAAGGGGGAGAGGAGTTAGAGAAGAGAAAGAAGAGCATGGTGGGGGTCCCCTGAAGGAGAAGTCAAATTGGAGGAAAGGGAGAAAGACACCAAAGCAGAGAGAGAGAGAAGGTGGGAGTGGCAGAGCAGTTATATGTGGAGCACCTGGCCCAGGGGACGACATAGGACACAGGTGGTGACATAGGACGTTGTCAGGACCCTAAAGGCCTCCGAGGACAGGCCAGCTGAATTGTCTGCACAGCACAACAGGAAGTACTGGATTGACTTACACTGTTAGAGCCTGCAAACCCCCAGCTTTCTGCAAACTGGAGAGCCAGGAGCTGATCTGTTTGAGCAGCCAGAAAGTTCAGAAGGAGAGAGCCCAGAGCCCCAGCCCCAGCCCATGACTGAAGGTCATGGTGGAAGTCCATGGCAGACAGCTGAGGAAGCTGGATTCTGACGTCCATGACAATGACAGCAGCAGGTGACCCAGTCACTCAAGATGCTGCAGCTCACTTCCTCCCTGTCCCACCAAAGCTGCCAACCTATTGGCCATGTCACCTACACTTAGGGCAGGTCATTCCCGCTCACTTACCAATGAGTGGGAATTACCCACTCAACTTGTGTCATGCCAAACATCTCTAGAAGTGCTCATATGGGCACATCCAGAAGGCTGCTATTCTAACCAGTTATCCGGTATCTCTAGTGAAGTGAAGCTGACAATCAAGATCCGTCATCACATGCCCCAATCCTCAAAAAACAAACAAACAAACAAACAAACAAACAAATAAGAGCAAGCTATATGAATGGTGATTAGAGCTGGACAAAGTGAGTGAGCCGGAAGGAACGGACTTAGGAAGAAACTGTCACATCCAGGCTAGGATCCAGATATTAACTTCTGGAGCAGTGGCAAAGAGAGAGAGCCCAGCCTAAGAGTGCCCTGTGAAGTCACCTCTGGAAAAGCTCCACAAAGAAACGTCAGAAACGTCTACACAGCTGACAGGTCAAAGTCATCAGGCTGGGACAGGGGCAGAGTAGGAGCATTGCAGTTGGGTCCCCAGCACCCCTGTCAGTGCTGGTGCAGGAGCCTGACCACAATCCCAGCACTGAGGGAAGGGAGCAGAGACCAGCAGAAGCTGGCCACCTACTGGCCAAGCCAGTCTAGCTAAAATGGAAGGCTCCAAACTGACTGAGAGCCCCCCACGTGTCAAAGGTGAGGGTGAGGCACACCTTGAATTCTAGTGTTGCTGTACATTGTGTGAGGGTGTGTCTCTGTACATTCGGCTGTTGATTCTGTGCAAAGAAAGCAAAATGCTGGCAGGAGTTTGGTATTGTTTCTTCCTCACTAGCCTAGAGGCAATCTAGAATTGCATCTGATTGGCTGTAATAAAGAGCTTATGGCCAATAGCTGGGCAGGAAGTGGAGGGTGAAACTTCTGGGTAGGCAGAGGGTTTCTGGGAGAAGAAATGAGTTGTAGTAGCTTTGCCAGTGGACACAGAGGAGAGTGGGTAGAGCAGAGTGGAGCAGAAAGGTAGCATTAGCCACGTGGTGGGATGTGAGAGACCAAAGGATTAAAAATCAGTGGCTATTATTTTAAAGTTTAAAGCACAAGCCTGAACCAAGGCCAACCTACTGGAGATATGTCCAGCCAAGTGGGGGAAAGAACTAGCCTGGTCCCCTGAGGGGAAGAACTAGCCTTACTGCATTCTTTTCCTGCCCCCTAGAGATACAGTTGCTAGGAAACCAGCTCATTCCCCCTAGGGAGGGAAGCCAGACCATTAATGGTTTGGGGACCTTCTTATAGCCAATCAATTCAAAATGCAACATCCCTTTTGTGTTTCGACCAATAGATGCTTGCCAGGCAGGAATCCCTCTGCTTTGGGCGTGTTGGGAGGGGCCAGACTCTTTAAACCACCCAACTAACCTGAGCCTGAGGCTCTCAGCTCTCACTGTTTTGGCTGTGGCATGTGAGTCCCAAGCTGCAGCTTGTAATAAAAAGATCCTCATGTGTTTTGCAACGGACTCGACTCCTGGTGGTGGTCTTTTGGGGTTTCGTGAATTGGGCACAACAGGACACAGCGCCACGATTAGCCAGGTCAAGTCTGGAGTACCTGGGAGACCGCCCTAGCTAAAAGGCTTTAAAATATTAAAAAGCATCTGTGTCATTTATATCTTTGGCAGGTCTGCCACACCAGCGCTTGGCAGGCGGAAGCAGGCAGATCTCTGTGAGTTCCAGGGCAGCCTACACATCTAGCCAAGGCTGTCTTTGGTGAGACCCTGTATGAAAAGTGGAGGGCCTAAATGATGGCTCGGCTTGACCCATGCGGTAGAGTAACAGTACGGAAATATACTCCTGCAAGTTGTCTTCAGATCTCTGAGAGAGAGAGAGAGAGAGAGAGTGTGTGTGTGTGTGTGTGTGTGTGTGTGTGTGTGTGTGTAGACAAATATATATACAGTTAAAAAATTGCCAGGCAGTGGTTGATGCACACCTTTAATCCCAGCACTTGGGAGGTAGAATCAGGCAGATCTCTGTGAGTTCCAGATCATCCTGGTCTACAGAGTGAGTTCCAGGACAGTGGAGGCTACACAGAGAAACCCTGTCTCAAAAAAAAAAAAAAAAAAAAAAAAACCCAAGTTAAGTAAGAGAGTAAAAAATAAAGCAGTGGGTTGGGACTGTAGCTTGATGTCCTGGGTTCACGCTCCAGTAATTCAAGGTGACTAGGGAAGATGAAGAATAGTGGAAGACAGCCAAGGTGGACTTCCGGCCTCCATGCACACACAGGTGGCCACACCTGCACACACCTGCATCTACACATATAAAACATGAATAAATAAATACAAGTAGGAATCACATAGTGCTTGGTGTTCTATAGGGATCTCAAACAAGGGTGTAAAAATACGCCACCAACAAAAAATAGGAAACTGTGGGCTCAGGCGTTAAGAGCACTTCCTGCTCTTCCAGAAGATTTGAGTTCTGTCCCCAGCAACCAAGTCAGGCATCCCATAACCACCCATAACTCCAGTTGTGGGGTCTCCGCAGGCACTTCACTCATGTGTATACACACACACACACACACACACACACACACACACACACCTACACAGAATTAAAAATAAAAATAAATCTCAAAAAAATGCTGCTTACTTAAGGCCGGAATGTTTATGGCCCTAAACCACATAATACAACTCATGAAGCCTATCGCTTCCTTTACAAATGGAAGTTCTTTAAGATGAGGCTCTTTGAGCCTTGTCATTACATCCTTTGAGCATGTGATTTAGATACCAGGACTGTATATAGAGCTATTACAAAGACACCTATGGGTGATGAACTCTTCCTAGAGAAGCCTGCACAATGCCGTGTGGGTGGGCACTGTTTTTTCCCGGGTGTCTTGCAAGCACCCCTGATCTGCACTTGGATCTGAAGCATGTAGACAGTTTACCTTTACCTAACAAACCCACCAACTTTGCTTCCCTTCTGACCTGTCCTCAAATCTTTTCCCAAAGCCAGTCAAGAACCTAGTTTGACGGGAGAGGAGTCCCCAGGGCCCCTCTCAGGCTACTGTGGCAGTGCGGCCTTTGTCCCACAATCACTGACAGCTATTATTAGAGAGTGTGTTATTGGTTTTTCACTTCCACGCAGGTGATGGCTGACT
The DNA here is from genome assembly GCF_907164565.1 of Psammomys obesus. Taxonomy (NCBI): domain Eukaryota; kingdom Metazoa; phylum Chordata; class Mammalia; order Rodentia; family Muridae; genus Psammomys; species Psammomys obesus. The sequence goes on from NW_026596079.1 coordinate 38,829,152, forward strand.
GTACACACCAGTGGGTCAACCTGTGGGTCCTGGTGCCTTTGGGGGCTGAATGCTTAAGACCGCTGGGAAACACAAATGTTTTACATTATGATTCATTAGAGCAGCAAAATCATAGTCATGAAATAGCAACAAAAATAAATTTTTGGTTTGCGGGGTCACCACAACATGAGGAACTATATTAAATGGTTGCGGCATTAGGAAGATTGAGAACCACTGACACACACCATTCCAAGCCTCCTTACTTATCAGTTAGGGAAGTGCTTTGGGGCTCACTCTATCAACACAAAGCTTTGTCCTCCACTCTTCTGTGAGCTGCTGTGATCCTGTTTGCTGGGCCAGTCCCTAGCCAAAAACAGCAATCTCGTTCTTAGAACAAATTGCACTCCATCCTTGAGTCTTGAGATTATCCCGTGAGTCAGGCTCTTTTACTGTGAGAAACAGCCACAAACTTCGGTCACGGTACCACCGGGTGTTTATGCAGAAGGGGCACAAGTCAGACCCGGAGGAAAGCCAAAAAAGAGTTCGGGAGGGCAGGATGCAGCACAGCTTCATCCTTTCTAGATACTCCCTGAGAGCCCAGACTCACGCAGCAACTCCCACGCCATCTGTGCTGGCCTCCAACTGACTACAACTGAGGCCAAGAAGCTACACTGAAAAGAGGCAGCCAGCAGCCAGCAGCCCCAGGAGGAGGCCTACCTTCATCTACCAGACATAGCTAGGGCAGTAGGGTCAGGTCAAAGAGCTGGGGAATCTGCGCACACACCTTGCCGTGAGTGCTTCCTGCCCGGAACCGGGAGGAGCTTGAGCGGGCTGGACCGCTGATGAGCACACTGAGATCCTGTTAAAGTGATCTTATTCTTAGATCCAGGCTGATTCATTCTGGGGAGAAGTGATGGCAAGGAACCACTTCTAAGATTTCTTAGTTTCAAAAACAACTTCACATCGCTTGGGTCACTGGTCTCCTGAAACAAGCACTGCCAGCAGGCCCCGCCCCCTTTCTACAGGTGCGAGGACAGAGATCCCACCACACAGCCAGCGCTGGAGATCAAACCCCAGTCTTGAGACTCTGGTTTGTACTTCCCTGCTTCTGCTACAGTGCAGATCTCTCCCGCTGACTCGCCTCCGCGTTACGCTAAAGGCCTCGCTCCACACTGCAGCCTGATCAGAGGACAAGTAGAGCCAGTTTTCTCTTTCCCCTGTATGTTCTAAGGGTCAAGTGCAGGTCATCCAGCTTGTGCTGTGAACTTTCACCTATGGAGCCATCCCACTGAAGCATAACAGACATTTTAAGCCTGGGTTTTAAATATGGGAGCTAATAGAAAGAGAGGCACTAGGAAAAGAACAACACACACCCTAGGCCCTGGGTGGGGGCTTCTAGGGAAGCCCAAACTGAGTGTCTACAGGAGCCGTATGGTTTCATGGTTTCTGATGTCTGAACTCACAAAGTTGCCAAATAATCTTCTTCTTTCTTTTCTTTTCTCTTTTAAAAAATAACTTATATATTTTTATTTTGTGTGCACTGGTGTTTTGCCTGGATGTATATCTGTGTGAAGGTGTCAGATACCATGGAACTTGAGTTACAGACAGTTGTGAGCTGCCATGTGGGTACTGAGAATTGAACCCAGGTCCTCCGGAAGAGCAGACAGTGCTCTTAACCACTGAGTAGCTCTCCAGCACCACCACCCCCTTTATTTTTGTTTTGTTTTTCAAGACAGGGTTTCTCTGTGTAGCCTTGGCTGTCCTAGACTTGCTTTTTAGACCTGGATGGCATCAAACTTACAGAGATGCACCTGCCTCTGCTTCTAGGAGTGCCAGGATTACAGCCATGAGCCACTGCTCCTGGAGGTTTTTGGTTTTGTTTTTGGTTTTTTTTAGATCATAGAGTGTCCCTGACTGTTTAGTACTGACTCACAGCTGATAAAGTGAAACCCTAGGTCACAGACTTGTAGGGATCTTAAGATGTACTTACTGTAAAAAAGGGTTTAGTCTGACCTCTGAGATTCCTAAAAATATCCACGAAAGAAAGAAGGCCGCTCTCAAGAGTCACACAGACCTAGTCCTCCACATATTCATTGTTTTAATGTGCTTATTTGAAAATATCTCTCTATAGAAGAAATCTAGTCTCTGTGAAGCCTTCACAGCAGAAGGCACTGTGCTGGTGAGAAGCTTCCCCTGGATTCCCTTCTCCTTCCCACAGTCTTCCTGTCTTTCCTGTCTTCCTGCCCTGCCTCAGCATCACGAAACAGAGCTTTCCACCGACCACGCTAGCATGCGCAACCTGATTGCACTGAACCTCGTGTCTGCGCTGTGCTCCAGAGGACATGTAACATCACAAGCTGTTTCTGTGCAACAAGACAGAGTCTGAGTTAAGATGGAACTACGGGCAGGTCCACAGCAGCCAGTTCACCCAGTAACCGACGTGTTGTCTTTGACCCTGTAATTGGTTCTGGGGACAGTACCCAGGGACGGCAGGACACAAGAGTTGCTGAAACCACTTGTTACTCCACACCTCACTGTGTGTGCACTAGACAAACTTCCCAGCACTGTTCCACAGAGCACAGAATTCCTGCTCAGCAGACAAAGGAATCTGTTGCTGACTGCAACTTAACATATGAAAGACTCCCAAAACCAGCAGACCGAACTAGCCTGAGGGTGCTGTCTGGAGCTGCTTTTCTTTCTGTCCCTTAACTGTGCACAGGCTTTGGGAATGACAGCTACTCACGTGAGGAGGCAAGTGCGGACCTGTCCTCAGAGTCTGCCAGAAACACCCTGCACCAGTTCCTGCTGGTCTTTCAAGCTTGAGCACCCATTCACCCACCCACACCTACACACACACAAGTGGGGGGAGACTGACACAGAGATACAACAAAAATACAGATAGACACACAGACATAAACACACAGAGACACACACATAGACACACAGACACAGACACTGACACACAGAGACATACATAGATGCATACAGACACCCATACACAGAGACACACACAGACAGACACATACTTTGAGACTTGTGTTTGTACAGAGTTTTTAATTTCTCTCTCATAATAAAGATCTCATGTGTCTTCTATTGATTCAAGGCAGGATGGAGAGTCAGGGGAAATTAAGGAGAGAGAGAGGAGCACCTCACCCAGAGTCTGGTTGAAGTACTTCACCAGCTGAGAGGAAAGAAAAGAAAACTTGCTGTGAAGATTGTCCACATCTTTTTACATCGAATTCTTTCAAATGAGAATAAAGCATGGCTCAAGGCTGAAGAGCACTCGCCCTTTCCCAGGACCCAAGTTCTGTTGTCAGCACCCATGGGAAGCAGCTCACAATTCTCTGTAACTCAGCTCCAGGGGCCTCATTCCTCTTCCAGCTTTTGGGATACCCGCACACGCATGCATGTACACATACACAGACAGGAATGGATAGTGAAAATCACGGAAATAGCAAAGGACCATGTTTACAGCCACAGAGCATGGTACCTCTGAATTTAACCTTACTCCTTTCCTAAAAGCTAAAAAAGCTTTCTGAGACGATCACAAACTAGAGTGCGAAGTTAAGCTGGGCATGGTAGCACACGCCTTTAATCCCAGCACCCAGGAGTGTGAGTTCTAGGCCAGCTGGTCTATACAGCAAATTCCAGGAAAAAAAAAAAAAAAAAAGAAAAGAAAAGAAAAATTGAAAACATATATCTTGGGGTTGGGAAGACCATACTCTGTGCCATAGAAGCACTGAGTACCTGAGTTCTGACCCTAGTATCCATGGGAAAAGTGAGGCATGGCCGGCAAGCAGAGGCAGGAGGGTCCCTGGAGCTTGGCGGCCAGCCTGCTCAGAATGGTAAGCTCCAGCTTCAGGGAGAGAGCCTGTGCCAAAAAGAAGGCGGGGAGTAACATAGGAAGACACTCAGTGTTGACCTCTGGCTCCATATGCATGCGCACATGCGTGCATACACCCATATACATACATACATAGACGCAACCCGTGCAAAAACCTACGTTCTCACTTTTTGTGTAGTAAGTACGTATGTAAGTATGTATGTATATGTAGCACACGTACATATATATGTATGGCATATGTAGTCTTTCAACCATTGTGATCTATAGTTTTGTATTATCAGCTGTAATCCTGTCTCAAAACCTCAAATCCACCCTGTGGGAACTGGAGAGCTAGCTCAGTGGTTACAAGCCCTGGTTGCTTCTTTTAAAGGAGCCGCACATGGCAGCTCACAACCTCTGTGTCTCCAGTTCCAGAGGACCCGACATCCTCCTCTGGCCTCTGCAGAACTGCATACACATGTGCACAGACAAAACACTCATGTGCATAAAATAAAAACATTAAAACTAGTAATAACCACCCAAAGATCTAATTTCCTAAAAGGGAAAATAAAAAGAAGTTCCTTAGAAACTCTTTACACCATATGATCTCAGAAGCCACCAACATTGCCGGTCCGGCTACTGTCGCACTGAGGCAGGACTCTGCAGGCCGCGTGCCGGGTATGTACTCTCCTTTCCCTAAGCCCTTAATGCCTGCATTTTAGTCTGTGAGAATAACGCCTTCTTAATGAGCTTCAACTCCGCTTTTCCCATGGCTCAGTCCAGGGTCCCGGCTTTGGAGGTCTCTGGGAGAACTCGGGCTGCTGCAGAGGGAGCAGGAGGGTACCGCTTGCTCCGGCTCCACCGACACGGAGAGAGAACTGAGCCAGGGCCGTAAGGGGCACTGCGGCCAGCACAGGACACCTGCTGTGGCAGCTCGCTCCCATCTTACCTCTTTCAGACTTGAGTTCAGTGACGTCATGGGTCACCGCCAACCCTGAACTACAGTGTACTGGCATGCAGCATTACGGAAGCGCTTATATACATAAGTAGAAGAACATTCGATCGAAATTACTAATAAAATGGATAAAGTTGTGAAGATACCACATATCTTACTTACGTGATATGAAGACTCCATGCTGTAACTGAGCGGGAAGCTTCGTCCCCCTGGGCCAGCTTTCCCAACTCCAGACGGTACTATGCAGCCTGCTGGGAGAGAAGGCACCAACAGCCCTGCCCAGCTGAGGAGCCTATGAACTACAATGCTAACCAATCAGGCAAGCATCATGAGGGTAACAAATCACTCTCACTGGTGCTGGGGCCTGCTTCATGGGAGGAAGCCCATTCCTAACCCTGTAAATCTGGTCTAAACCCCAGGGCCAGGGAGGTCAGAGGCCCTGGAGGGAAAACTACAAACATTGTTTAGCTAACTCAGATAACCTTCTCTATCCAGTGAATGGACAGCATGGTAGGACAGAATGGCCCATAGAGGCTCTCAGCTAGTCAGGGTGCTGAGAACAAATGACAGTGTTCAGCCCTAACCAGGACATTTACACCACCCCCTCTGAGGCTTAAGGAGCATTGTGGGAGGAGGATGAGAAGAAGAAGCGCTTTGAAATGCTACCTTCAAGACATGACATTGCTGTGGCCATCATGATCTCATGGAAGCAAAGCTTACCTGAACAGGGTCTGGCACAAGAATGGGTCAGTTCAACAACCAATCACAGATATGGGAGGAGCTCATGGGGCCCTGCTGGTGTTATGAGAGGTGTGGGGGAGGTGAAGCAGTCATGTCTTTAGCTGTCTACCCAACAGTGAGCACTAGTGAAGACAAAACAGAATTAAACAATGTGAATGTGAGGAAGGAACTCATGGGAAAGGGGGAAGGGACAGGGGTGGGAGGAAAATTAAGAGGGGTGGAAAATTATTCAGAATGCATTAAGTAATGTGTGTGTGTGCAAAATCATCAAAAAAACACATTTAATCAATAAGTAGTCTAGTATAGAAACACAGAAGCCATAAATATAGTCCTGTGTAGTAACTGTATCAGTTATACTTTCATATAACTGGCCTCAGCAGGCTTGTGTATGCTGGCGTCACCACACACGGGAGAGTGGGACAGTGATGGCTACGAGGACCTCATAGGAGGCGGGGCATTCTCAGCGTCACCCTTACCTTCACTGTTGTATATGTAGTCTGTTGTTGCATGACTGTGTGGAGTGACTGCCTCCCACTCTCTGGAGATGGCGAGCCTCCTGAGGGTGGGCCAGACTGCCTCACCTCCATACTTAGTCCCTGGCACCTTACCTGGCAGACCTTACTTCGAACAAGTGAAAAAAGGAGATGAAAATGTTCAACTCAAGATTCCTACTTTAGCCAGGAGGTGGGCACACACCTGTAATCCCAGCACTCTGGAGGCAGACACAAGTGGATCTCTGAGTTCAAGGCCAGCTTGATCTATAGAGTTAGTTCCAGGACAGCCAGGACTCCACAGAGAAACCCTGTCTTGAAAAACAAAACAAGAAGAAGAAAGAAGATTCCTACTTTGAAGAAATGTATGGTCTAGTTTCAGGCTTGGTGTTGACAGTAAAAACTGATTATCCAAACCAGGTAATGTAAGTGACAGATGAGCAGAGGCCTCGTCATGGCTCCCAATCACCATCAGACAACCTCTACACTGTAACTACTGCCAGGGCCCAATAGGAAGTGGAGGCTCTGTGTGAGCAGCAGCGTGAACACTGTGGTGTGGTATTCACAAATGCCAGGAACATTTCCTGCCAGAGGGCAGAGGTTGAAAAGTACTGAGGGTGAGCCTGCATAAACGTGGCAGAGGGCCTGGCGTTCCCCCAGCTCAGGGGAGTGGGGCTGCATGGAGTACAGGCTGGAGGCACTTCCTCCTCCACAGGCCGAGAGGTGGACGATTCCTGGAGGAGGCAGCCGCAGTGGATCTGGATCTGGGGTTAGAGGACAGCCTGCAGGAACTGGTTTGCTCCTTCCATCACGTGAGCCCTGGGAATGAAACCTGGGCTGTCAGGCAGCAAGCGCTGCAGCTCCTGAGCAGCCTCACCTGCTCCTCCTCCAATGCAGCTTTGCAATGATGATGAGGGAAAGCTCACCTCGTCCCTACACACACACAGCTGCACCTTCCTCCTGAGCATCTGGTCCTGTCTTCACTGTTTATCTTTCCTTCCTCCTGCCCTTTGTTTTCTTCCTCTCTCCTACCAGCAAGAGAAGGCAGTGGTGGGGATGAACAAGGGCAAAGTATACAGATTCGCATTCAGGAAAACCCATTTATTTGCTAACCAAAATAAATAAATAAGTAAATAAATAAATAAATAAAAATAAAAAAGCCTCCCAAGGGGAACGCTTCCTATAAGCTCATCCTCAGCAGTCATGTGTGACTAATGTGAAGATGTTTCCACCCACGTCCCACCACCATAAAAGTGGGAACTTTTCTAAGCAACCACGGTCTTCAACTAAAGAAGTAAGGCTGCAGTGTCGGGTTCGGGCACTGGTTAGAGGCAGGAAGGCCTGCTGAATCCTCCTCTGTGCACTCTAGGCTTACGGGCTGCTGGGAGACTCTGAGAACATGTTGTGGCCCAGCAGTTGAGCCTTTGGGAATTAAGGGGCTTGTCTGAGCTGAAATCTCGGGTGCGCAGCTAGACGGCCTTAGAGAGAGTACTTCTCTTACAGTGAGATAAATGGTTACAGGGGAACCAGAATGAAATGAGATCTCCACAAAGAACCCAGCATCCAATATCCATACAATCCTCACCACTGCTACATAGCAAATTGGTCCCAAACTCAGTCTAAAATTAAAAAGGCGATGCACTATTGCCTACTGCTGTGTGGATCTCTCTTTCTTTCTCCCCTCCCTTTTTCCCTCCCTCTCTCCTTCCTTCCCTCCCTTTCTTTTATAGTTAAACCCAAATGGTGACCAAAGCTAGACAGGAATGATCAGACCCGGTCACCATCGTGACCCAGAAGGGTCCACAGCAAATTCTTGAGCTCCAGGTCCAGTAGCTAGAGACCATGATGCAGTACCTGCTCCGGAGGCTGGGGCAGCCCCATCTCTCCAGCCCTGTGTCTGCAGCCTAGCCTCTCCTCTGAGCTGGCTCTTCTTCACCGCTGCGTCCTTCCTTGCGGGATGTCCCATGGTCCTGCCATCTCCAACAGCCTAAGGTCTCTATGAAAACTTAGGCTCCACCATTACAACTTTACAGAATGAAATTGATCTGTGCCTGTCTGTCTTTCTGTCTCTCTCAATCTCCCCCCACCCAACTTCCACTTTAGTTTCTGTCTTCTCTCCTCCCTTACTGCAGGAGGGAGTGGCAGACATGCCATCTAGCAGGCAGGATTTCCAGACTGGCAACTGTAGGCTGGTTCACTCTCTCTCCTCTAGCCCTAAAGGGAGTGGAAATCTGACCATTGTGCGCAACCCTCTTCCCAAACCACTCTCAGATGCCATTCTGGTATCTGCCCGCCTCATGGTGGCTTCTTAGTTACAATCAGCTATAATGCAGGCTCTTTTGCCTTGCCTGGCCCTATGGTGAAGGTGACAAAACCAGTCACTTGTCCAGTCGGTGGTAGGTAGAGCCATATCACCAACTTTGGAAACAGGAACCAGGGCTCTTATGACAGAAAAGAAGCAGGCTCCTCTCTGAATCTCATAAACACTGACAAGAATCTGATGTTTTTCCTAAGTCCTTCACTGTCTCTCCAAGAAGAATTTTTTTCTCCTTAATCAGATACAAAACGCTGATGAGGATTTCTTCTAAATGAATTCCTGCTTCAACAGTGAGTTAATATGACATCTTCTAAAAGAAATGAAATATTTAAAGACAGAGTTTTCTGTTTTCCCTCTGAGGAAAAGACCCCTTGACCTTCCCATCAGCCTTGACGTGTGTGAATCACAGAGCTTTCGTCCTTTGGACAGATGACCCTGAGTCACCACAGCCCCAGTGGTGTGGGCTGTAGGCCACGCTGACAGCGGAGGCTTTCCCCGGGGAGCTGTGGGAAGCCACCATCGGCTGTGGCCGACCTCTGCCCGCATCCTAACAAAGCCCAGGGAGGAGGCAGGGCAGTCCTGGGGCAAGCATGCACTGCTCGTCAAGACTGCGCACTGGAGCAGCCTCGCTGATGCTGCCTGTGAACTGGACCTCCCCTCCGATAAGAAAGAAGTTTCATTTTCTATTTCAAAATTTGCTAAAGAGAAATTTATTATTACTTCTGAGAATAAACTTTACTTACGTATGCTTTATATTGGATCGGTTATACCCACTTCTGGATATTTGTGTTTCCCGCCAGAATTTCTATGTTGAAACCTAAGCCCCAAGGTGATGGCATGAGGAAGTGGGGTCATGGAATTGATTAGGTCATAAGGCAGAGTCCTCGTGAATAGTATCCACATCTTGATAAACAGAGACCCAGAGAACTCACTGGCCCCTACATCAGTGAGGAAACAGAAAAGCTGTCAAAGGAGTCTTCAGGGGACCCTGAAACACTGGCCTTCGTGTGGGCTCCAGACTCCAGAACAAAATTTCCATCAGGTACCTCGTCCGGGGTATTGAAAAAGATGCCCTTTCTATGCAGAATTCAAGTTTAATCACCCCGGACCCTGCTGATAGAGTCTAATCACTCTGCATACACTTAAGGAGCACTCTACCCTAACAGTCAAGATAGAACATGAGGATGGAGGATGGGTGGCTCCATCAATAAATCTGAGTTTGATCTCCAGAACCCAGAATAGAAAAGCTGGGTGTGGGGGTCAGTGCTTAAATTCCCAACACTGGGGTGGCAGAGACAGGCCCTAATTGGCCAGACACCCCAGCCTACTCTATGAGATTCAGGCATAGACTCTGTCTCAAAAACAAACAATAGGAGCTGGAGAGGTCGCTCAGTGGTGAGAGCTATGGAAGCTGTTGCAGAGGAGCCAGCTTCAATTCCCCAGCACTCACATGGTAATGTACAACCATCTGTAACTTCAGTGACTTCTTTTTGACCTCTTTGGGCACCAGGCACACACATACATACAGGGAGGCAAAACATTCATACACATAATTGTTTTTTTTATTAAACAAATGCTGGGCATGGTGGCACACACCTTTAATCCCAGCACTTGAAAAGCAGTGGCAGGCAGATCTCTGAGTTCAAGGCCAGCCTGGTCTATAGAGTGAGTTCCAGGACAGCCAGGACGGCACAGAGAAACTCTGTCTCAAAAAAAACCAAAAAGAAATAAAAACAAACAAACAAAAAACCAACAACCAGTAAATAAGTACTTAGTAATTAATCAATCAATCAATCAATCAATTAATTAATTAATTAATTAATAGTAAACAAATCAAACAAGGTGGACCTTAGCTGAGGAGCAGCATCCAGGCTGCCTTCAGGCCTCTACACACCTGTGCAAACTCTCGCCACGGTGCACACAGAGGTAGAGGACACGCGTCTCCTCTTCCAGCGCTCTCTCTTCCCCACTGCGGTCAGTCTCCCTGGCCCCCGTTGCAGGCGGGAGCCACTGCCTCTGCTGTCGATTAACTTGCCATTGTGATCACTGTGTGTAGTCTTTCTGTCTGGCTTCTCTGGGGCAACACACTGTTTTTGCATGTCGCTAATGTTATTTCACATGTTGCTAATTTATTTTAGTGACAGGATAGTACTCTGTTATACGGGTGTACAAGTCATTCATCCATTCTCCTCTTGGTAAGTGTGCTTGGCTTGTTTCCAGACTTCTGCTGCCAAGAACTAACTACTGTGAAGATGATCTAAAAGTCCTTCTGTGGACACATGTACAAGATCTTCTGGGATATACACCCAGGAGCGGAGCAGAATGGACTTCTAGGAATATATCAAGTGTGGAGCATAGTGGTGAATGCCTTTAATCCCAGCACTAGAAGGGAGAGGCAGGAGAATCCTGTGGGTTTGAGTCCAGCACGGTCTACACAGGAGTTCAGCCAATGATACATAATGAATCATTGTCTATTAAAAAAAAAAAAAGGTAGGCATGGTGACACATAGCTATAAAATGGAAGTGAAGGCAGTGGAGGCAGGAGGAGCATGAGGGCAAAACAGACAGACAGATTTTTTTTTCATAATAACTAAAAGAATATAGGACCATGAAGATGGTTCAGCAGTTAAGAACACTGGCTGTTCTTATAGAGGACCAGAGTTTGATTTCCAGCACCCATGTGGGGCAGCTAACAATTGTCCGTAACTCCAGGGGAGCCAATACATTTTCTAGCCTCTGCCAGCTTGAGAGACATTTCTAGGTCACAGAACTAACAAAATGGCAATAGAATCTCCAAAGGATTTATGTACATTTCTAAGAAGAAAGATTTATCAATTTTGAGTTTTCTAAAATAAAGACTCAAAGAAACAGAAAGGAGAGTAAGAGAGGGGAGAGGCTGTTCTCCTTTCTGTCCATACTTTGAGGTCCTTCAGCTCAGGCTTCTGTTTGCTGGTGCCACAGTATTCGCCATCACAACCAGCTCTTATTTTCATCAAGAAGCAAACCTTATTTTTAATTTGAATGTGTTCTTACAATCCATAATGGTTTGCTTGTCTGCCTGCCTGCCTGCCTGTCTGCTTGCTTGGTGGTGGTTCTGGGGATAGAATTCAGGGCATTAAGCACATCCAAGCCATGCCCCAGCCCACTGCAAACACTTCTTAATTCATAAAAGAAAACCTCCAGGCCCCAGCTCTCCACCAGGAGCCCCAGACTTCGGCATAGGTGAGGGGTAGAGCTGAAGCCTCTAACCATTCCAGCCTCTGGTTCATGAGGTGCACTCTGACCATAGTTGGCATCTCTATTCCAACACAGTTCTCTCTATGTCAAACTCATGTTTATTCATGAGGCAGCAGCTCCTAGGAAACCACCCCTCCCTTTCTCCCACTGTAAGTTGTTGCTGGGGTCACTGCAATCCTTTACAAGGCACCAGCAACGTCCTTAATTGACCCCTTACCTCTGAAGGCACCTGGTTAGGGAGGACACAGGACTGCCTTGGTGACAGGCACTGTTTTGGTCACTCATTAGCTCCAAGCACAGCCATGACCTGTACTTCTTAGCTGAGCTGATTCTGTTGTTCTCTCTGAAAAGATCTCTGTAAATGGCTCTATTCAATCACTGCTCTTTCTTTCTCTCGAAGACTACCAATCTCTACATGTTTTTAACTGCAATTGGGTGGCTTCCCTTTCTAATTAACTCAAGTGGCCTCTTCCTGACAATGGTGGTTATAATTATGCTATACTTAACTCCCAGAGGACTGCTTTATGATTGGAGGGCAGATGGGCAAGGTGACCTTTTTCCTCCCTTTTGCCTATGCTTGTTTCTGAGGAAGAGAAAGCCATTGGTTCCCACATGCAAAACCGGCTCTCACGGTTCAGAGGGACTGCCTATGCCCCACCTGAGTCCCTTCATTCTCTTCAGCACAGCGCGGTGTAGCGGAATCACTGGGCTCAGGGCCAGGGAGCTTGTATTTGGTGGTGTGTGACACCGTGGGAGGGAGATGGTGATACTGTCATTATTTAAAATCACTTCCACCCACAGCTGAGTCACTGCCACGTCATGACTGCTTAGGCTTTTGCATCAGTCTCAAAAACATCCCCTCTGCAAAGCTTTGCTCTCGGGTGGTGTGCCTGCTGCTTCCCTCAGAGGAAAACACCGGTACCCACCACAGAAAACACTCCCTTTGCATCGCCCTGGGGCGACCCGTGCAGTCCTGGACCCGTTCAGAATTCCGAGGGAGGCCAAGCAAATCCCTCAAGTTTCCAAGCTCAGGAAGCTGAAGGTGTGACCGCCACCAAAGTAAAGAAGCCAGGGCTGGAATCTAAGTTTTCTCCCTCCCGGCCCTGCCCTCAACTGCCAACACAGGGCAAAGGACCTTGGGGCTGAAAATAAGAACCTTTCCCCCAAATACCGTCAGTGGCGAAACAGCATTTGGCTGAAATGACTGGGTTGCCTTGCATCCAGCTGCAGACTTCAGAACAAACTAGAATGCCCCCCATGCCGACATCCCCCCACCGCCGATCATGAGTAAGGATCACTCCCAGTTCCTCCGAGTTCAAAATGAGAGCTTCCTACAACCGCTTGGCTGCTTTCCAGACCCCAGGGAGAGGCCAGAAGAAGTAATTTGCAGCACCGTGAGGTGGAAGGGCCAGGTGGTTAAGGTCTCGGCTTCGGAGCCAGGCAGGCTGGAGGAAGACTGTGTGGCTGGCCGGCTGACTCAGTTTCCTGCCAACATGATCCCCACAGGGCCGCTCTGCTCTGAGAATTAGGGAGCCAGTGACGGAAGCACTGACCTCAGGGCCACGCTCACCAAATCCTCTGGAAATGCCTGAGCTGCTACTGTCAGTGTGTGATAATTACTGAGGCGAGCCAGGCCAGGTCGGACTCCGTGAGCAGTGGGTGTGGTCGCACTTTTGAAGAATTTTCTACAATGGGTGTTGTGCAGGGGGGCCCTGGGTCTGAAGCCAGAGCTCCTGTATGTCTGTGCTCTACCGCTGACTACTCCCTCCTGCCCTGGCAGGGCTTTTCTTTGTCTTTTAAATTAAATTTTAATAATTATTTAAATGTTAAATTTAAAATGTAGTATTCGATTCCTAAGCAGTTTTAAAAATTATGTTACCACAGCAAATCTGTACTGAAAGAGGAAAAAAAAATTGTTTTCATTTATTATATGAGAGAGCCCCCTGCTGTTTGGAAAGCCCAGGCTGTCTGGGGTTTTTTAGTTTGCTGTTGTGGAGTTTGCCTGGCTCATCCAGTCTGCAGACTCTTGAGCACCTTCTAGAAGGATCCCTGAGGCCCAGGGGGATTGGTTAATATATCCACTAACCCGCAGCACTGAGAACTTGAGCATGCTGGCCTCTCTGGGGTTAGGAGTGTGTGGAGGACAGAGCACGGCTGTGAGGAAGCCACAGGGCCAAGTCAGAGCTGCAATCCTCCTCACAGAGTGAGGATCCTCCCACTGCCCTTTGTGCTGGGAGTATGTGAGGAAGCCTTGGCAGGTGTGTAAAACAGCACTACCCATGGCGGACGGCTCCTTTCCCTGTGCACCCCGCTCTGAGCCATGCCAGCTTCCATCCTTCAGAAGTGAATTCCACTTACAGACAACAGAGGGATTAGATCTAGGCCAAGTCACTGTCAAGGGTGGGGCAGAGATGTGTCTGCTCAAATCTGCTTACAGAGCTTGAACCAGCACTCCTACCCCCAACCACAGAAGGGTGGAAAGGCAGAGCTTTCTCGCCCTGGATATCTGTGGCCTGGACTGCCCTCCTCTCTGAGACAGGTCTGCCTTCCAGGAGTCAGCCCAACCTCTCTCCAACACACAGGCGTCTCCACATAGATTCCTAGCAATGCCTGGTACCCCGCCTCAGCTTCCAGCGCTCCGAGGGCTCATGTGCCTTCCCTCACCCTCACTGTTTTCCAGAAAATCACCAGTACCCCAAGCCTGGACTTCCACCTTCCCTTCCTCTAGATGACCAGGACATAAGACACTTTTCACCCACAAGGAAAGGCTCCAGGGGCAGCTGAGAGACGAAGGGTGAGCCATATTTTGAACCTATTGCTAAAGAAAAAAGGAGGGGTGTCTCCAGAGTCAGAACTGTGTTTCTTTTCTTTGTTTCTCTACAGCTGACAATGGCCAGCACCCAGCAGGCACCCAGCACCCAAGAGGCACCCTGCACACTGTAAGCACCCAGCAGATGTCCCTTCCATGTGAAGATCATCCTACTCAGGCCTCCCTTCAGGAGCATCATGGTTCAACAACAATCATAGTTCAGTATGTGGTTGATGAGCAGCTAGCTCATCATTTGTGGACACCTCAAACCAAAACACCACACCACAGTGTACAAGACAGACTGACATAGCGGAATTATCAGCTCTTTGTCCGATGGCTGAGGGCAGGGTAATGATAGGTTCCCTCAGGTTCAGAACTTCCGGGTCTGGACCAGACAACAAGAAGAAATGTAGCTTGGGCCACGTGTGCAGGCATGCACACACGTACCTTGCCATTGCTCCAAGCATCCACCACAGACTACATGATAGCTTTTGGATCTTGAGATAGTCTCATGGTGGAGTCCAGGCCGTCCTCAAACAAAATCCCCCTGCCCCAGCCTCCCAGATTTGGGGGTTACAGGTGTACAGCACCATACCTGGCTTCATATCAGTACTTAAGAGTGGCAGTTTTGGTTTTATCTTCAGAGGTGGTGTGTGTGCATGCTGTATGTTTAGCCTATACTAAATGTTCAGCCTATATTCAATGCCAACATTGCCTTTGAGGAACAGAAAATATTAGAAAATGGAAATGAGCCCAATGCCAACTTTAAATGAAGCTTTAAAAAGTTATGGGGAGAATGTTTTAATTATAATCTCAAAACAGCCAGGCATGATGGTTTACACCCTTTAATCCCAGCACTCAGGAAGCAGAGGCAGAGACAGGAGGATCTCTGTGAGTTTAAGGTCAGCCTGGACTACAAAGCGAGTCCAGGACAGCCAGGGCTCTAAACCCTGTCTCTAAAAATAAAAATCTCAAAAAAAATTTATTTTAAAAAATGAGTTTGGATTTAAAAATCCTATTCCCTAAATGCAAGTTCTATTGCCTAAAAATTTAAATGAAGTAATATTATATATAGATATGGATATTTCAAACCATTTTTCTGCCTCTATTGCCTGAGAGAATTTTGAATTTCCAGGGGTGCCCACAGATCCTTTCCCATGGATATCACATATGCAGGCACACTGGACACTGGACTCCCTACTTTTCTGCACAGCACAGCATCATCACAACCAGGTCAGGGCCTCCCAGTGGTGCCCACAGAGGCCTCAGCAGCCTCCGTTCCCAGGGAGTCAACCTGAGTGTTTTCCTGAGTTCCTGCTGTCCCAAGCAGGGCCCTCGGGCATCTGTCTGCACCCTAGCTCTGAAACCAGGGCTGCTTTCCCCTGGTTCCCTCCACACAGCATAAACTGTTCCACCCATGCCCGGCAGTCTCCTGCCTCAGAGAATTTGCACTTGACCCCACACTCAGCATGGCTGTTCCTGCTCTGGGCATCTCTACTGCTCCCTTCTCCTTGGCTCAGCTCTTTTCTCAGCAATGCTGACATCTTGCTTAAGAGCAAACCCTCCTGGCAGCCGGAGAGATGGCTCAGCGGTTGAAAGCACTGGCTGCTGTGGCAGAGGCTCTAGGTTCAATTCCCAGCACCCACATGACAGCTCACCACCCTGTAACCCCAGCCACGCTGGGTCAGACACCCTCCTCTGGCCTCCACAGACACTGCATGCACGTTTTATGCAGATAAAACACCCAGCACATTAGATAAAAATAAATAAACTGAGAGAAAGAAAAATAAAGCCCTCTCTGCCATCTACTGCTCCTGCTTTCTCTCTCTCTCTCCTTTCCTCCCTCGCCCCTCCCCTTACCACCGTGTAAGTTCTCTCACCTGATCTCCTTGAGGACAAAGGTCTTTCCCTCACTCCCTTGGTGAAACCCTAGCAGCTGGGGCCTGGTGAAGCTGTCTGGGAAAATGGTTCTCAGACAAAAGAGGCAAATAAAAAAGACCACAACAAAGCAAAGTGTAAACCGGCAACACAGCTCTGCCAGAGCGTGCTTGAATTCACAGAGCCCTGGGTTCAAACATCAGCACTGCATAGCCCAGGCATGGTACCACAGGCTGTGATCTCAGCTACAAAGCGAGTTCGAGGCCAGGATGAGCTAGCTTGTAGAACCCTGTTTTGGAAACAGCAACAACACAGTTTGCAAATATCATGTGACTTTTATATCTTCCTTAGATAGTAAGGCTGTGAGTGTTGTGACATCTCTAACGCTAAACGACTTTTTGCTTTCTGGTTTTTTCTTTTTTCTGTCAGCCACAACCTCTTGCCACCACCTCACCCCTGCCTTACCTTACAGACACAGCCTCACCCCCTCATCCTCTCAGCTCTTCCCCATTGAAGCTCCTGGATTCTTTGATAAAGTAAGAAAATGTTACATTAGAAGGAGCATGGGGAATGAGCCCCTTTTAGTTCCAAAAGGCTAGGCTCTGAAAACAAAACAAAAACAAACCAACAAAAACAAACCACTGTGACAGGTTGGTGCCAGATTTTTGTGCTAAGCATGAAAAACACTTGACAGGCTTTTGAGGGCAGCAAGAATGAGGGTGAAAAAGAGAGTGAGCTCGAACAAGGGAACTATTCTCTGAAAGAGCCATGAGACTGGGCACAATGATAAATGCTTGCAAGCCCAGTATCTAGGCGACTGAGGCAGGAAAATTACAAGTTCAAGGCTGCCTATGCTAAATGATGACTTTGAGGTGAGCCTGGTTCACACTGTGAGCAAGACTGTATTTCAATGTACAAACCATGAATAGAGGTGTCCTCGTCAGGAGCTGGATCCGCGTCCTCGGCTCCACATCGCAGAGGGACACAGCCTGAGCAGCATACTCACAGCTCTCCGGCTCAATCTCACATCAACACTGCTGAAACCCTCTGTCCACAGGCTGCTTAACAGCAGACACCAATCTTAAGGCTGTTTTAGCAGCTCACTCTCAGAGGGTTGAGGTTTCCCTCAGGCTCATCACCATCTTCATGGAACTGCATTCAAAAAACAGAACAACACAGACCAGCAGGAGGATTCAGAGGCACCTGACAGAGTTCCCCGAGGCTAAGCTGTCTTCAGACATGTGCATGTGTGCTGGACCAGAGCATTACCACCGAGCCGCACCCCAGCCAGCTGTTTTTAACTCAGGCCTCTCGGTGTCTAAAAGCCAAGCCAAGGAAGCGTTGCTTCTGTAAGCAAAATGATTCAAATAACACCATCATCTATACTGGTTCCTCTTTCTTTTTCATTGAAAGCAAGTAGCTAAAATGCTTGCACTAAAATTAAGAATAAATAATGGGTAATTAAGCACATTAAGTAAGAATGCACTGATAAGTAAAAATAGAATACCAAAAAAGTACATTAAACAATGACAGCTATACTACAAGCATGTACACACACACACACACACACACACACACGCACGCACACACTATGATGCATGATTAAATAGCTTGGGGGGCTATGGAGTATTTAATCTGTTCTCATTTGGGGGAAACAGAAATGACCTAATGAAGGTGATTTAGCTTTATACATACTAAAGCATGATTTCCCCAGAGCCTCACCTGGTCCTTGCCCTGTGGCCTTGAGACCCTCAGTCTCCAGTTCTGCCCTGTGGTGGCCGATTTACTAGTCATCTTACCCTTAGCCCCACAGAAGACAGGTCAGGGAAGCCAGTCAGGGCCCGAGAAAGAAGAGAGTCCACTGAGTGTGTGCCATGTATGTGTGGCTCACTAAACATCCTGTGATTTATTGGATAAATATTGCTGGGTCCTTAAACAACAAAGAGAAACTGCAGTTTGTCCCAAACAACTTGACAGCAGAAATGCAATTACTCAGCCACCTGAATCAGGAGCTTCATGGGTTCATGACTAGCCTGAGCTAGTCTGATCCAGCCTGGGCTATAAAGTGAGACCCTGTTTCAAACAAACAATGACAACAAAAAGACTGAAGCAAATGAATAACAAGTATCACATCTGGAGCCTCTGCTGATCTACCTGAAAGCCTCGTGATTCTAAATGTTCTCTGCTGTTTTGCCAGTGTAGGTGAGATGAGATTCCTGCCAGGACTATAGTCCCTGGCTACTTCCCTCGTGAACTCACAACAGCAGGTCCACTTAGAACCCTGGGCAAATGGCTAACTGAGGTATCTATTAACATCAAAGGGACACTGGCCACCAGGCTCTCTCAGTCCCTGTTACAGAATCTGGCTCCCCTCAGCGCTTCTCATCACCCCAACTCGAAACCTCTCTAGCTCCTGAGCGTCACTTCCCTTCCACCAACTTAACTCTCCTTACAGAACTCAGCCATTTTGGCCATGCTCTCTTGGCCTCGTGGTTCTCTTTGCCCTCCCTGTCTTCTTTTGTCTTCCCCTCTCTTCTCCTCCTCTCTTGTTCTCCCTGAATCTCTCTCTGCTCATGGCATGCTCTATGTTCAGACTGGACTCTACCGGATGCCTCTGGCTATAGTCTCCCTCAGAGCTACAATAAAATCCTTCATCTCTGTCATACCTAGGAGCTGTCATTCTCATTTTCACTCACCCCACCCCAGGGTGTAAATTCTCCAAGATAATGTACATAGAAAATATACAAAAGAGCGGGTGCCATGGTACACACCTGTAATCCCCGCACTCTGGGAGATAGAGGCAGGCAGATCTCTATGAGTTCGAGGCCAGCCTTATTTTTGAGTCCAGGACAGTCAAGGCTACATGGAGAAACCCTGTCTCAAAATAAATAAATTTAAATAGAAAATAAACAAAAGAAAAATAAATCAACTTTATTTTATGTAGGGCTACAAAATCTTGCCTAATTAAAAAAAAAAGAAAAAGAAAAAGAAAAAGAGATGAAGATGGGGGAGGAAGGAAGGGCAGGGAAAATAAGGGAGACAGAAGAAAATGATGACTGAGTCCCCTCCAACACTGGCTGCACAGCCCACTGACAGGTCTTAGTCGTCAGCTTGACAAACACAGGGCTGGGCGTTTAATATAAATTAACAAAGATTAACAAAAACGGCTCTTGTCAAAACCAGCTACAGGGAATAAAAGTAATTGCAGTCAGGTCAGAGTTGGAGTCCTCTAGCATGTGCAAAACCTGGGAGACCCTCCCCAACACACAGGTCCAAAGTACAAATTCTATATAAAAGGAGTTCCATTACCTCTTTAAGAAAAGTCAATGGGAATGAAGAGAACAAGGCCAGCTAGGACACCCAGCCAGAGAGCAGATCCTCAGGACCCTCCATCCCTGTGCCAGGCCTCTCCCCAGCCATGACGGCTGCGCATCGGTAGCCAGGCTTTTTACTACTTTGTGGTCCTTACTCTCCTCCACCCTTCTCCATCCTTCTTGACTCCTCAACACTAGCTAGGAGAGGAAAAGGAGGATAGAGGAAAAGGGGACACAGTTATCATTAGACTACTTCCTGCTGATTAAGGATGTGGAGTTCCTTCACCGTCAGGATATCTAATTTCTGCTTCTTGTTTCTTTGCACACTTGACAAACAGCAACCAACAGCATCCAAACCTCAACCAGCCAACAGCAGCAACCCTGCCTCCTGGCCCCTAGCTTTTACACATCCTCTGAAAGGTTTCCAGAATTCCAAATGTCACACACTCGCAGAAACTATCTATCGCTGGCAAAAGCCCACTCCTGCTAGAGCACAAATAGCCCCAAACCTGGGAATAAAACAAAAACATATTCTTACGATATTTCTGTGGTATTGTTTTGTTGGTTTTTTGAGATAGGGTTTCTCTGTGTAGCCATGGTTGTCCTTGACTCGCTTTGTAGACCAGGCTGGCCTCGAACTCACAAAGATCCACCTGCCTCTGCCTCCCCAGTGCTGGGATTACAGGCACGCACCACCACACCTAGCTGTCTATTCTGTGTTTTTAAAAGAAACCCAAATCACACAATTCTCACTACAGTTGCCCTTCATCAGTCCCCCCTAGGCATCATTATATGCATGGATCTATAAAAGACCCTTTGCTGTTTTAAGAATAAAACTGATGGGGTCCAGCAGCAGCAGGAGGGTCTTGGAAGTGGCCCCTTCTCTCCTGGAGCAGGCCATAAACCCAGAAAGGACTCTCCAGCTCCATGGACCCAGCAGTATGAGCGAGCAGCAGGCCTTCTCAAGCTTCCATGCATTGTCATTGGTTCTTGCGTGTCCAGTCCAGTTACATTCTCCTGTGCCTGCTCACTTAGCAGCAAACTGCGCACATAAGCATCACTTTAAAGTCATGTTTCCTTCTGTGGTCACCTTGCTGTGTATGGGGTTCAGTGCCTCCTCTTCCTCCTGTTTGCTTTGGCAGGTTCTTACTGTGTGGCCCAGTCTGGGTCAAACTCAAAATCCCTGTTGCCTTTGCCTCCCAAATGCACCATGCAGCAGACTGTTTTAATTCAGTGAGTCACAGAAACAGAACTGTGTTCATGTTGCATACTTAAAGAGGAAGTCAAACAGCTGTAGGACGGGTGTGCTCACAGATAAGCACTGGGGAACCTGAATGTTAAGCACGTGGGGTCTTTCCTTCCAGGAGAGAAATGCAGTCTCTGCTGGCTGCCCAAAACGCTGGGCATGAACATGTTAATTAGCCTGGTGACTTCACCTGTGTGGCCAGAGGCTATCAGGCAATGGATGCCCCCAGACCCTTCTCAGATTTTACAAGGAGTTCCCATGTTGTCACATCTCATCTGTATTTAGCTTACTTTTCCTCAAGGAGAGGAACATGCTTTGTTGTGCACTCGATATTTAATTATCACCAGAGTAGCTTTCACCAGATCGTGCTGTGTGTAAATATGCCTAATAAGTGATTTGGGATCAGCTTCCCTAAGTCTGACCCAGCTTAGATGGTGCCAGCTCACAGACAAGCACTGGGGAAACCAGCATGTTAGTCACACAGGTTATCTCTCCAGTGGGTCCAGCAGCTTTCCACCCAGAAGGCTGGGAGAGAATGTGGTTAATAACCCAGCGACCTTTGCTATTGGCCTGGCCACGCCTGAATCGCCAAAAATGTTTATCCCAGACCTTTAGTTTTAACTTTCTCAGTCAATAAATCTCGTCCCCAGTAGAGAGGCCACATGTATTTTATAGCTCGGTGACTTCTATGCTATCTGTATGACCGAGACACCACATCCTAGACCCCTGAACTGTAGAATCCATCTTTGTGGAGGAGGCCACGTACCTTACAAAAAGACTTTCAATGTAGTCAAGCCTTGACATTATTGTACACATGGGATCTAGATTATTGTGTCCAGGAAACTTTTCCAAAAGTTTCCAAAACTGTGCTGCACCTAAGTTTGTTTAAAGTGAACCACCCTGGTGTCAGACTCCAGAAGTTTGAGGCACCTTCACTGAGTCATGCTGCACCAGCTCTCCTTCTTGCCTCTTGCAGATCATTTTTCTGCTGGCTGTAGAGTTTGCAGGGACCCCTCCACACACTTACACAAATAAACTATGGCCCCTGAGCCATGCTGAACCAAACTGCCTCCTTCCCTTCCTCCTCTGTGAAGGTTGGAGACACCCCAACCTCAACACCTGGGAAGCAAGCCTACCGGTACACCCTTACACAGGGGATGAGGGAACGGTGCCATATGCAGAAGGGGCAAGGCTGGCTGAAGAGGAGGGTTTTCCATGAATGAAAAGAACATGGGTGAGGGCTGTCTAGAGGTACTGGGAGATGTGGTTAGCACTTGGCCAGGTGCCTGGCACCCAGCGCTCAAAGGCTTTGAGAACCAATGAGACTGACTAATTGCTTCACACCAACTCCAAGCTTGACTATGTGGGTGCTGGCACACATAGGCAGAGTCCTTTCCTATCATACATGAAGCCCTGGGTTTGGTCCCCAGCACCACATAAACTAGGCGCCGTAACACATCCCAGCACTTAGCAGATAGAGGCAGGAAGATCAGAAGTTCAAGGCTACCCTTACTCACAGACACACACACACACACTGTTGAGTGACAATACTGCTGTCCCGCACACTGTTCAGCCAAACCAGCCTTAGCAAGACAACCTCTGAGAGTTCAGTGTCTCAGGAGATGTGAAAGACAAGACTAGAACTTAAGCACAGGGGGAAAGTGCAAAAGTTTGGGGAAGAACTTTTTAAAAGGAGAGAAAAATCAGGATATTTCTTGTGGGCAATAGGAGATGGGTGACCAGCAAAACAGAGAAAAGCACATGTACAGAATGAACCGGGTAACTCGTAATGACAGGACAGTGCGGGTATGACCTGCACATCTCCACAAACACAAGCTGCCGACTCAAGTCTTTTGATTTCACTTCTGCACATACCAAGAAACAACTGGCCCCTGAGAGCTGCCAGTGTGACCTGGCCATAGAGTATCCTGCTAGCTGGTCACACAGTATTCCACAGGGGTCTAAGAAGTACTCTTACTTGAGAAATTCACATGGTACATCTGAAGATTCGACCCTCCAAGGTTGGGTGGGCCTCATCCATTCAGAGGAAACTCTAACTAGACTGAAACACTGACCCCAGGGAGAAAGGCTCTTCCTGCCTCATGACCTTCAAACTGGGATATTGGCTCTTTCTGACTTTCATATTCTGATAGGGACACTGGAGGAACAAAATTTTTTTTAATATTTTCGTAATTACACATAAATTCCTTTCTCTGAAGAACTCTAATAATACACTGCCACACTCAATTGTGCTGGCTAGTTTTAGGTGAACTAGAGTCATCTGAGAGGAGAGAATCTCAATTGAGAAATTGTCTCCAGATCTTTTCTGAGAGTGTTTCTCCAACCAAGGGCCATGCATGGATATAACCTAGAAACCCTGCTCAGATGTAGCCCATGGCAGCTCAGTCTCTGAGTGGGTGTCCTAGTAAGGGGAACAGGGACTGTCTCTGACATGAACTCAGTGGCTGGCTCTTTGATCACCTTCCCACCCCCCGAACCCCCACCCCTCGCCGCCAAGGGAGGAAGGGAGGGGCAGCCTTGCCAAGCCACAGAGGAGGACATTGCAGCCAGTCCTGAAGAGACCTGATAAGCTAGGGTCAGATGGAAGGGGAGGAGGAGCTCCCCTATCAGTGAACTTAGAGAGAGGCAGGGAGGAGATGGGGGAGGGACAGTGGGATTGGGAGGAAATGAGGGAGGAGGCTACAGCTGGGATACAAAGTAAATAAACTGTAATTAATATAAAAAATAAAAATGTAATAAAAAAATCAGACTACAGAGCTGGCAGTGACGGCACACGCCTTTAATCCCAGTACTGGGAGGCAGAGGAAGGTGGATTTCTGAGTCTGAGGCCAGCCTGGTCTACAGAGCTTTTCCAGGACAGTCAAGAGCTACACAGAGAAACCCCATCTTGGAAACTAATAATAATAATAATAATAATAATAATAATAATAATAATAATAATAATATGATGATGACGACGACGACGACGACGACGTCGACGATGATGATGATGATAAGGCTACAGACAAGTCTATCGGGCGTTTTCTAATTAATGATTGATGGGGCAGAGCCCCGCCCCATTGTGGGTGGTGCCATTCCTGAGCTGGCAATCTTGATTCTATAGAAAAGCAAGCTGAGCAAGCCTGTAAGCACCACCCCTCTGCATCAGCTCCTACCTCCAGCTGCCCTGTTTGAGTCCCTGTCCTGACTTCCTTTGATGATGTGGAACTGTAAGCTGAATAAACCCTTTCCTCCCAGTTTCTTTGGTCATGGTGTTCATGACAGCACAGTAACCTTGAGTACGACAATGCCTTGTCATGCTTGCCTAACAGAGACTCTCTAAACTGTAGTCCTTAAAGAAAAAGAAAGAAAAACAGATTAAGGAAGAAAAAAGAATATGGAATAATTTTGGCCACATAAATTGCAAAGCGGAGAAATGGGGAGAGGTGTCAGGCAGCTAGGGAACACACGCTGAGGTGAGACCAAGAAGTAGTTAATGATATTTCAAAAGAAAGAAGCCTGGCAAGTGCGCTTCCCTGGCCCCTCCTTCCACTGTGGGAACGGCACCAAGCACCATATGGTGGCTGAGGAGTTAACTCTGGTGTTCAGGAGGAACTGGGGCTGGGAGCCTGGCTGTGGAGATAAGAGAAGAAACTGACTTGAGGGCGAACAGCCAACGAGAATCTGGAAAGCTGTGCCTACGGAAAATTTTACATTTCCCTTCAGCGTAGGTCCCTAATTACACGGGCTCAGACTCAGAAGGAAAGCTAACTCTTCTTAGGCAATCAGTTCCACGGGTCATGTCACCCCTGGAAGAAAGAGGAGGACCGCACCACACCGCTGCCCAAGCAAATGCTTTAAATGACTCACGCAGTAAGAGGGAGCAAGGGCAGCAGTTTCTAGGACATATACACTTTTTTTTTTTTAATTTTTCCCTTTTTTGGAGTAAGCGGAAATTGTTGCTCTTGTCTCTCGCACAAAGCTGGGACAGTTTACAACAAAGACAGCTCTTTCCACTAAAGTGATAAGAAACATAAACATACTGGAAAAATCCAAAAGGCAGTGTCACCCCCAACCCCGGCATAAAAGCCCCGTGAGAGTATGCTGTGATCGAGTGTTTTTAAAAACTACTACAAAGGGGGCTGCAGAGTCAGTCAGTTATATGTCAGCTGCTACTTAAAATGACAGAACTACAAGAAATTAGCAATCAAGTGTGGTGGTTTGAATAAGCCCACCCCACATTTTCAGGCATTTGACTACTTGGTCCCCACTTGGCGGCCCTGTCTGGGCAGGATCAGTAGGTGTGGCCTTGCTGGAGGAAGTGTATTCTGGAGGAGGGTGCGTTCTGAGAGTGGAGAGACCTGCACCATTTCAGGTCGGCTGTTTCCTGTTTGCAGCTTGAGGGGTGAGCTCTCAGCTGTCCCTGCCACCATGGCTGGTGCTTGCTGCCACACTTCCCTGACAGACTCTAGCCCTCGGGACTGTTAGTTCAAAATAAACCCTTCCTTCTGTAAGCGGCTTGGTCACAGCAATGGAAAAGGAACAAAGACATAAAGCTTATCTCAGGGCTGAGGAGATAGCTTGCTCAGTGGTTAAGAGCATTTGTTCTTGCAGGAGGCCTGGGTTTGGTTCCCAGCACCTACAAACGAAGGCTAACAATGTCTGTAACTCAGTTCCAGAGGATCCCAAACCCTCTTTTGGCCTCTTCAGGCATCAAGCATGCACTTGGTACGACACACACACGAAGGCAAAATATTCATACACACAAAATAAACAAATAAAAAGCTTTAGAATGACTAAATTCTATCTGGAATTTCACAGTCACTTGTAGAACAGGATTAAGCATATCGGCAACAAAAAGGGAAAAGTTCCCAACACCTAGCGTGCATCAGGCGCTGCACGCAATTCTTAGCAGGGGGAAAAGAAAAAGAGAAACAGAAGGGAAAGGAAGCGAGAACTTCCCAGCACAGACTCCAGGCCACTTTGTGGTGCAGAGCAGACTAGAAAGGCCACCTACTGGAGAGCCAGGACCCAGAGCAGGCTCAGAAAGGCCACCCAGAGAGCCAGGACCCAGAGCCGGCTCAGAAAGGCCACCCACTGGAGAGCCAGGACCCAGAGCCTACAATGTAGGTGCTACATACTGTAGAAGGAATTGTGGCCATGAAACCATGGTAAGACCACTGCTAGGACTATCCTTGAAAATGTGGATGAGCCCTTGGGTTACGAGCTTTGTTACTGGGACCCAAATGGCTGCTATAAACAATGGAATCGAGAAAGCCTTCCTTTTGGCTTAGCTGCGTCCTTGTCTTTTGATTCTGCGCCAGCTTGGAGGCAGAGCATTGCTGTGAGGGGAGGAAGCAAAGAACAGAGCAAGTCACACCATGGGGAACAAGAAGCAGAGCAATGTGAGGAAGAGGCCAAGGACAAGCTACCTCCGAGGAACCAGTCCCAGTGACTAACTCTCCAGCAAGGTCAGATCTGAGGTTTGTAGAACCTCCTGAAATAGCACCACCAGCTGAGGACTGTGTTTGAACACTTGGTCCCAGCTGGTGGCACTGTTTAGGTCAAGTCTGTAGGAGCTACACAGTCACCGGTGTGAGGCAGGGGTGGGGGGTGTTACAGCTCTGCACTGCTTCCTGTTGATCTGCGCTTTCTGCTCCACTGACAACTGTGTGCAAGCAACTCCGTCTCCATGTCCCCATCGCCACAGGCGGGAGGTCGGTGTGCCTTTCCCAGAAAGGACTGTTCCCTGTCAAATCATGAGCCACACTAACATGCTTCACCCTTTAAGCTGCTTCTTTCAATATTACAACAGCCACAAAAGTGACAAACCTGATGTCAAGAAACGTCGTGGGGGCCATCACTGTTGAGAAACCTCGATGCTGAGAAAACTCACTGTGTACTTCATGGTCATTTGAAACTGGTTTGTGGAAGGAATGTGGGATCCTTGAGCCCTCAGATGAGGTAAAGAGCTTGATGGGTGATTCTGTGGGGCGTTTACGAGGATGATGTTTCCGTTTTAAAAAATGAAGACAACAAAGCATTCTTAGAGCTTTTTTGGGGAGGGGGTGTCAGCAATTGGATTACAGACCATGTAAGTTACATGCTGCTGAAAAGTTCAGCCTCATTCTTCCTGTCTCCTAAAAATTTTAGTGAGGTGAATGCAAAAGCAAAGTTCTAATTAATAATTAACTATGGTGAGCTATCAAGACAGCATAATGCAAAAGCTACGCAGTTGCTACTCAGCAATTAATGAGTTTTACAGCAAAAAACAAATAAAAATAAAGACATGAAAATACGAAATTTGATAAAGAAAGAAGTGTGAGAGGAACTGAAGCTGTGGGTACAGCAGCTGCGGACACAGCAGTGGTGACTATTAGAGATCAATAGGCTAGCAGCATGCTCCCATGAAGACAGAAGTCAAGATACCCTGAAAGCAAGACCTCACCCCGGACTCCAGGGTGTGGCAACACAAAACTGCTACTACAAAAAACAAAACAAAACAAAACAAAACAAAACACTGTTCTGAAAAGTATTCACTGGAATCCTGGGAAGTGACTACTCACTTCTTATAGTTTTCAAAAATAAACTTGAAGCCAGGTGGTGATGGTGCACACCTTTAATCCCAGCACTTGGGCGGCAGAGGCAGGCAGATCTCTGAGGCCAGCCTGGTCTACAGAGTGAGTTCCAGGACAGCCAGGGCTACACAGAAAATCCCTGTTTCAAAAAACAAAACAAAACAACAACAACAAAACACTTCAGTGGAACAATCCTGAGACACACAGGAGGGGCAGCAGGCACCTTGTTTCAGTCACTTTAAAGTCAAAATTCTAGACTTAACATTCAGTTAAGAGGTTCCTGTCATGTTATTAACTGTGTTAGAAAATAAAGTTAAGAGGAACATCACCTATCACAGCTGTTAGTCAGTGTCCAGACGTGTCTCAGCTAAGGCCTGTAAGTGTCCTAACGCAGGTGTTCTAAACCTTTAAGATGTCACCTGCTAGCATGGGCAATGTTGCTGCTGAGTGAAGGTGCCTCTTCGGGCATATTTAGTCTGCATGGTATGTATGGCCAATAAGTGGAAAAGGGTTATTATCGAATTTTCTGTTCTCATGTTTTTCAAAACAAGTTTTGTCTGTATCATGGTCCTGGCTGTCCTGGAACTTGCTCTGTAGACCAGGCTGGCCTCAGCCTCACAGAGATCCACCTGCCTCTGCCTCCCCGATGCTGGGGTTATGGGTGCGTACCACCACACCCAGACTATTGGACTTCTGTTTTGCCTTGATTGTACTTTGGCTGAAAAGCTTGTGTTCACAGCAGTGGGGAACCCCCGAAACAGGGTTTTTTTCTCAGAGTCCTGGCGGGGCTTACTTTGTAGACCAGACTGGTCTCAAACTCAGAGAGTCTCCTCCTCTGAGATTAAAGGTGTGCACCACCACAGCCAGCTTACAGTAGGAACTAAGAAATGTCTACATTCTAATAAAGTGTTGGCACAAATATGAGAGGGGAAGGAGTGCAGGTCTGGAGCAGAGCATGCTCCCACAGCAAGCTAGGAAAGTGTTTCCTCAAGTTCAGCCAGGCGGCATTCACACCCGTGTAGGTGCAGGGACCAGCAGACTTCTCCAGCTGGCAGCTTCCACAGTGCTGATTTCATAAGCACCGAGAGCCAATGGTCCTGGGGTGGAAGAGGCCCAACAGCAAGGTTCCAGAAAGTTCCAGGTCAAGGAACTGCGGTAGGGTCCAACTGTCACGAAGAGGTCTGGAGACACTGAGGGAAGCTGGGTGAAGGAAAGCCTTAGCTGCCATGAAACCCCCGGATTTTGTAGATACTTGGTTCTAGCAGAGTGGAGCTGGCTCAGAACAAAAACTATTTGTGCCATGGGCAGCTGAGGGCTAAAAGTGGGCCCAAGATGCTGGACAAGGAGCCATAGGATTTGATGCTTACTGCTGGAACTTGATCTTAGGTTTGTTCCACCTGTCCTTGCTATGCCCGTTTCTTTTGGAAATGTTTACTCTACCATTGCATGTTTGATACACATACACACACACACACACACACACACACACACACACACACACACTCACTCACTAAGGAAAGATTCTGGGCATTTGAACAATGTCAGAACTATAAAACTATTCACTTCCAGTCACATGGAATGTATTTTGATGCACTGGGCCCCCATTGGTTTGAACACTTACTTCTCCGCTTATGGGGCCATTTGGGACATACTGTGGAATGTTTTGGAAGTGGGACCTAGCACGAGGAAGTGATCACTTGAGAGTTGTATACCAGCATCAATTCACCAAGTGCAGTTGACCCCTCTGCTTCCTGACCTCTGAGATGCTAGCAAGCATGCATGCTCTCACTGCTGCTACAGACAGGACCAGGTCCACCACCATGAGGAATGTCACCTCCCCTTGTTGCTTCTTTCAGCTGTTTTACCACAGTGATGAGAAAACTAACAGGTCCACAAAACCCTCCAGTGATTCAAGGGCTGCCCATGCTACATAACAAGACTAAAAATAAATTAAAGTGGAGTGGCACACAACTTTTTAGATTAATTACAGCTTGTTCACTTTGTATCCCAGCTGTAGCCCCTTCCCTTATCCCCTCCCAACTCCACCCTTCATCTCTCATCTCCTCCCATGCCCTTCTCCAAGTCCACAGAAAGGGGAGGTCCTCCTCTCCTTCATCTGACCCTAGCTTATCCAGTCTCATCAGAACTGGCTGCATTGTCCTCCTCTGTGGCCTGGCAAGGCTGCCCCCCCGTGAGAAGGAGGTGCTCAAAGAACTAACCACTAAGTTCATGTCAGACAGTCCCTATTCCCCTTACTAGGAAACCCACTTGGATACTGAGCTGCCATGGGCTACATCTGTACAGGGGTTCTAGGTTATGGCCATGAATGGTCCTTGGTTGGAGTATCAGTCTCAGAAAAGACCCCTGGTGGTGGCACACAATTTTAATCCCAGCACTTAGGAGACAGAGGCAGGTGGATCTCTTTGCAAGTTTCATGCCAGCCTGGACTACATCAAGAATTCCAGGCAAGGCTACACAGAGAGACCCTCTCAAGAACAAAGCCAAAAGGTATTGATAAGGACTGCACCATCAGCAGACAGCAAACAACTGTAAATGAACGCTCCATGGCATGGTGACCTAGGCACGGCAGCAAAGATATCCTCAAACTGGCAAGCCCTAGACAGCAGATCCTCAACCAGGCAGCTTCAGAGAGTGCTGATAACAAATGCTCCTGTGGACACTGTGACCAGTGAAGGAACTGGAACTACCTGAACACCAGGCCTGGAAATAGAGGAAGGTTTGCAGGAGGTGTGGAGTGAATGCAAATAGAGTACACACAAACAGAAAATGGGGGAGGGAAGTGTGGTACTCCCTTTGGCAAGGGACTGTCTTCCAACTGTGTAGACAGACAGTTGGAAATCACCGAGAATTTCAGATATCCCTGGGGAGGCTGTTTACATGGAGTTTCACAGAATAAAAATTACCTTTTTAAAGTTGTGCCACTTAGGGCTGGAGAGAACTGGCGGCTTTTCCAGAAGCCCTTGGTTCAGTGGCCAGCATCTACCCGACAGCTCACAATCAACTGGAATTCCAGTTGCAAGAAATCCGACACCCTCCTCTGCCCTCTGAGGGCACCAGACTCACAAGTCTCTCTCTTTCTCACACACACAGAGAATACTCATACACATAAACAACTAAAAGAATTAAAAACTCTCATCACTTGGTTGTTAGTATGTTTGCCAAGTTGTACATCCATTACCAACACCACCTAATTTTTATCATTTTATTAAAAGTCCTCTACCAATTGGCTATTGTCACAAACCTCTTCCTTTTTAGTACCTGCCAACCACTAAGCTTTCTTAGTCTATGGATTTGCCTACATTTCACATATAAAATCCTGTTGACTTTTTGTGTCTGGCTTCTTAGCATGTTTTCAAGGTTCATCCACATACTTTGCATGCTCTGAATTTCCTAAGTTTTTGTGTGGTTTCAATTTTCTTAGGTATGTGAGATCCTTAGCAGTTAAGAGCACTGGCTGCTCTTCCAGAGGACCACAGCACCCACATGGCAGCTCACAGCTTCCTGTAACTCTGATGCCCTCTTTTGCCCTCTGCAGGCACAGCTTGCATACGGTACAAACACACAGGCAAAAACCCACACACATAAAAGAAAAAAAAAGGTTCCCATCAAATTAAAAAGAAACATTAAAGAAGATTCTGCTTCCAGCCAACACAGAGAAGACCAAGTTTAAAAGAGAAAATTGAGTTTGAATAAGACCTTTGTGGGCAGCAATTCAGAACAGTGACTTGCCACCCCTAGCTGAGAACAGAGCAGAGACGGGGGACAGAGTGGCCACTGAGGAGCTGTCACATACACTGGAGAAGATACACAGAGAGCAGAGAGGGCAGAGAAAAGCTGGGCGAGAGGGGATTTGTCCAAATGTTCCACATAACAGGTACACAGGGCGAGAGACTAGGAGCACAGGGTAACACCAGGCTGTAAGTGAAGAGCTTGGCTCTCAGCCCCTCCAGCCCAGTCTGCTACCAGCAGGACAGTGCCACCGGGCTCAAGGATATGACAGGACCTTTACCTGCACAGCACTCACAGAACTCGACCCTCCTAAACAGAATGGCTCTTCCTGGCGGCATCTGCACTTCTCGCAAGAGGCCTTAACTCCTCCATATTTTGTCAACTGCAGATCCTGTCGGTGTAGACTAATGACGTAGTTCAGGAGCATCTCCTTGAGGTCTCCCTAGAGCTGTGTAGTGAATGCCCTGCACAAAAGGAATGCTAAGTAGGCACTGACTGACAGGAAATTATGCTCCCATCAGAGGCACGCAGCTGTGTTTTCAATTCTGCTCAATATTTCCCATCAGAAACAGCTTTTGGTTTTTCAGTGCTGCAACTGATTTACCCTCATGCACAGAGACACCGTGCGTTTTGTGATCAAAGCGGATGCTGTCTCTGCAGCAATCCAAGGCACTTAGCAGTGACTCGCAGAGCAGTCCTCTCCTCCTGTAGTTTCTCAGACTGGCGGGGAACCAATCTGGTGGTCAAGGCAAACAGAGGCTAGGCTGTCTCTTCTAGTTAGAGGAAGATCAAGAAAATAAGGGGGGGCATAATAGATCCAGGCCACATGGCAGCCAAAGTGTAAAGGGGGCCACTGCATGGCCACGAGCCACTCATTGCTAGCTATACTTCAAAAATCACTTTAGTTGCATTTCAAGTGATCAACATCAAGCCGGATGTGGTGGCACACGCATGAAACCCCAGCACTCAGGGAGGCAGAGGCAGGCGGGTCTCTGTGAGTTTGAAGCCAGCCTGGTCTACAATCGAGTCCAGAACAGCCAAGGCTACACAGAGAAACCCTGTCTTGGGGAAGAAAAAACAAAAAATAAAAACAATCAAGTGACCAACATGTATGGGCCAACGGGCAACACAAACCCAGACTATAGTTATCAGCACAGAGAATTATTTTGGACAGGGTTATCTTCAGCCAGACCTGCTGTGTAATTGGATTTTGCAGAGTATGGGTCTACAGGTAGACGAAATCATATTAGCTACGTTTCTTCTTTGTGACCAAACACCTGACAATTTCAGGGAAAGAAGAATTAGAGGATTTATGTGAGCTCCCGGTTTAAAGAGGGACAGCCCACCACAGTGGGAAGGCACGGTGGTCGGGTATGAGCAGCCAGTGGCAATGCCTGAAGGCAAGGTAGGGGCGATGAGTGCTTGAGCACCTCCTACTCCTCCCTCTACTCAGTCTGGAACTGCAGACCACTGCAGCCCAAAGCAATGCATGGCTCCCAGTAGAAGCTCATGGTGTGCGTGCGCTCGCACACAGATGCGATTAAAATGAATTACTTAGCATTTTCTGGAAGTTTTCTTCTAATGTGGCTTGATAAAGTACCCCCAATGAGAATGCTGCCAAGTGTGGGCCTCTCTGTAACCACACACCCATCTCAGAACCAAACACCTGGGCAGAGGACGAGGGAAGCGTAAAGCAGCACCACAGTGCCCTCTTGTGGCACCACACAGGACCTACACTCTGGGAATCAATCCAAATATAAAATGGTAAGTATTAAACATGGCGATCTGTGTTAAGAAAAAGGGATGATTGGAGCAAAGTAAGTCCTCCTTTAAAGAAAGTTGCCACAGCTTATCTGCTGAGGCCAACCATGTACCTGGTTATCGGCAATACAAGGAAACTTGCTCCCTGGATTCCATCTTCTGCATATTGTCTATCTGATCACACAACCACCTCCAAGGTCAAAGCAATACTGGTAATTATCCCTTCACCTGGCAATGTTCCTTCTCTCTTTCCTTACCTTCTAGGTTTCCTGATACAAACCATTTATTCTTTCCAAGTCTTGCTTGGACATTTCGTAAATGTATGTAACAGTCATGGCAAACAGGTTCTCAATCAAAAATAATGTGATTTTGATCGCTATTTGCAGGTTTTACAGTTTGCCACTAGGGCCTTGCACATGATGCCATCTGCATGTGGGTGGGCCTGGAAAGCAGGGCTCTCTGGCTTTGTGGGTCACACACGGTGGGACACGTCCTTGGGCGACAAGTCAGAATCACTGATTTGACCATAATGATCTCCAAAACATATACAACCATCCCTATTTGAAGACAGCCTCAAGGGGCCTCGCACTATTT
Organism: Psammomys obesus; assembly: GCF_907164565.1. NCBI lineage: Eukaryota > Metazoa > Chordata > Mammalia > Rodentia > Muridae > Psammomys > Psammomys obesus. The sequence continues at coordinate 38,862,625 of NW_026596079.1, forward strand.
GAGTCGGCACTCCTAATACAGTTTGGAGGAAGCTTCCTCAAAGGCAGCCTCAGTCCCACTGGCTGAGCCTATCTCTTGGGTGTTCTGTAGATTACTCCTCAGGTCTACGAAGGACTGTAAATTAGCTCTCTTGGGCGTTGAGTATGAATCTGCACTTTTACTAAAATTTCCTGCCACAGACAGGACAGCAATGTCAGTCCTGAGTAACTGGCAGGAAATCTCCGGTTTGGTGCTGCCTTATTTTTTATTTTTTGAGATAAGGTTTCTCTGTTTAATAGCCCTGGCTGTCCTGGAACAAACTTTGTAGACCAGATAGACGCGGAACTCACAGAGATCTGCCTGCCTCTGCCTCCCAGGATCAAAGGGTGTGTGCCACCATGCCCAGCTTTAGAAAGCCTTCATCCTGACACTCCTGGCAGTCTCTTCTGCAGAGCTACTCCATAGCAAGGGTTTCTCCGACAGACTGACACTACTGTCACGGCAGGTAGGTCTTCTGGACAATGAAATGGTTCCAATGTGATATATTTTTCCTTATAAAGAAGCCAGAATTACACTCAGAGATTTTGAAAGACTTGACTCTATGTGTCTGAGTGTTTGCCTGCATGTGTGTACCACAGATGCCAGTGAGTGCTGGTCACTGGAGCTGGAGTTTCAGGTGTTAGTGTGCCTGTTCATGCTAGAAACCAAACCTGGGTCCTCTGCCCTCCGCAAGAGCTGAGCCACCCTCCAGTCTCCACACTCAGATGTTTTTAAAGAATCCAATGTTATAAAAATGCAGACTATGAATAAATCCATATTGAAATGGCAATGTAAAAAATCATTATTACAGTTTTTATTGTTGTTTTCTTTTTTGAGACAGGGTCTTTCCACTACATAGCCCTGGCTGTCCTGTATTTCACTATGTAGACCAGACTAGCCTAGTCAGAGATCCACCTGCTTCCTGGGCGACAGGATTACAGGCACACACCATCACACCTGGCACTGATTAACTTTTAATTAAGTGCTTATCTCTAGAACACAATACAGTTAAAGACTTCTCACAACAAACTATCTTTCAATAATTTACTACATTTGATTTTAACCAAGAAACTGAGAAATGATTTATTCTTTTACTGAAACAATAACCATCTATTTTTCTAAAGGCAGCAAAGGTTTTCACTGTAAGCAGTCTGTAATATCTTTCATATTTATATCAGTTTGTTTCATTTAGACACGAGCGCAGGCAGACACACACTCCTCTGTGGATCTGCAGAAAGGACTGCTCTGAAGACATTACTTGATGGGTGCTTGCTGCAAAATCCACTCAGGATCTGGTCCAGAGGGCTAGGGCAGCTTCAGCAGGCTTGCAGAGGCAACCAGTGTCCAGGGCCTTAAGATACAGGTGACTACAGTTAAGCATGCACCAGCTAAACACAGCACCACCCACCATCTGAGGCCTGTGCTGGGCTCCTGCCAAATGCCAACACCATTCAGCACCACTGTACCCTCCAAACTCACTGTCTATACTGGACAAAGAATGAGGGATGTACTCTGGCCACTCACAAAGCACCTTTTGGAAAACAGATGTATGGTGGGAAGATCCCAGCAGTCAAAAATGTTACTAGGTTCAAATATGACCCTGACTCAAAGTCTGTGAGCCCAGCTTGTCAGGGCTGGGGAATGACGGGGGGGATGACTGCCTAGCATGTGTCAGCTCTGGGTTTATCCCCAGCTCACATACATGCATACATATTTGCGGCTCTTCTCTGACTCTGCGTCCCTACCCCATGAACAGGTGACCAGTCCTCCCGTCACCACAGACAAAGAAAGGCCGAGGCATCGGAGAAGAATGGTCTCCACAGTCCACGACATCTTACAATCACTAGGCTTTACACAGGAGACCAGGGACAACCCTCAGGAGGGCAGCTGGACAGGACCAGTCCTCTTCCACAGTGTGGCTGCCACCAACAATATAAACACTCCAACATGGACAGAACACAACGACTCGGAAGCTGCTTTACCACTGTGCTCAGACACAAATTCTGACCCTACTTGTCAGCATTTCTAACCTTCAGACTCCCCAACAGTGTGTACCCTGAAGCTCCCATATTAACCAGTGAGGCAGCTCCCAGCTGTAGGCACAAGCATGTGCTAAGCTCTCCCAGCAACCCTCTGCACTGCTGAGCCATGGGGCAGTTACTCATCACCACAGCCTTTACCGTCTCTAGTAGGGATGGCCTGGACCTCAGAGCTCATCAACAACGTTGGTTGGGTCTCGGCCCTCTGCAGCACTGTACTCAAAGGAAGAGTAAAGTGTCAGAACTCCACACACACACTAATTCACACCGGAACATGGTTCCTACCCACTCACACCAGAATCACAGCCCAAATACCTTACAGCCATCATGTGGCCTACTGGTCACTAATGTCTCAACACATTTCCTATGATGGAGACTAACCACACCCCTGAGATGAGCAAAGTTCAAAGAACACTTGCAAAAGAAAGTAAGAAAAGCCCAAGAAGTTCTGAAAGTGAAAGGTTTTCATCGTCCTCTAGTCTACAGGAAACAGAAGAAAAACTGCATTCCGGGCGCTTTACACACTTTCAACCTCGGCAGGGGAAGGCAGGTCTCTATTCAAGGCCAGCCTGGTCTACATAGCAAGTTCCAGGCCACCAGAGCTGCACAGGGAGACTCTGTGCCAACACTAATCACACATATCTGGAATTTAGGGTTCTGACCAATAATGTGGCACATGTGTCAAAACTTAATATATACACTTGTAGAATCTCTTACTATTCAAAGTGCAGAGACCTATGCAAGCATGTGTCAAGGCTGAAACCCACCACTGACTTCTGTGACAGCATGATCAGTAGAGTGAAGAGCTCAAGTCTCAGCCATGTGGATCTCAGATAAACCATTAATCCAAATAAGCAAATGACAGGCGTGTGAAATATAATCCTTGCTTTCTTCAAGCAAGCTCTAAGTTTAGGGGAAGGGAAGGAAGGCGGAAGAGGAAGAGGGAGGGAAGTGAGGGAAATAAATGCTGGACATGAAAATGGCCACAAACTTCCTCTGAGGTGAGAATTAGAGGGGTGGGGTATCTGTAGATAGTTGTATGTTTGAAGTAATTAGTTATGAAACAAAAATACAAAATCTCAAATGACAAAGATCTTGAATGTGGATTTTCTAAAAGGGGTGAACAGGTGCAGAACAGTTCTCCTGCCTGCAAAGCTGAGTGCTTTGCAGTGAGGGCAGTATCACCGCAAACCTGCACTCTCAGAATTCTTTCCAGATTTTAAGCCACGGTGTTCATTTCAGGGACTGTAAAGCCAGTAATGCTTATTTTCAGACCTGTCAGCTCGGCAAAGTTAAAGTGGAAATAAAGACTTAGACAAAACAAATGACTAACACTGCATAGTTTTGCTACACTTTATTCAAAACTGGCCCCACTTCTTATTTAGGAGAACTATGCATCCAGTGTGCAAATATAAATATTGCCATGTGTCGGAAAAATAACCTTCAGATTTGTGCTCTGACCCAAATTTGGCACAATTAAATCATATGCAAGTCAGACACAAACGTCCACACCTCGGCAGGAGTAAAATCCTGAAAGCAGCCCAGTGAGTTAAGACTGTACCTCCATCGAGCCCACACTGCGGAGAAATCCTCTAAGTCACACACACAGCACAGCGTGCACAGGTTCTTTTATTCTGTCCTGTGGGTGTCAACAGTGCTGACAAAATAGTGTTGGGACCTTCCGAAAGTGCACACCTGCATGTTGTCACATGGCGCTACATCATGACCTGGTAGCTACTGAACAGTAATGTCTACTAAACACAGTGAACAAAAGGCATGTTTACAACATTCCCTGTAAACAAGGCTGTGCACAACAGTAACACACAGAATTATGCATACCATATCAAGGAGGAAAATACCTCTTTAAATAAACTACTCTATGTATAAATAAATTCTGATTTTTTTTCAGTACACATTTACAGACCTGATCAATATAAAGAAACAATATATATATATATATTTGTTTTTCCTTTAAAAAGCAAATGTTGAGATATGGACCACATGAGAAAATCCACCGAGGGAAAAGGGTAGGGAGCAAGCAAAGGGCGTGAGAGTCATGAGAGTTAATTCTGTGAGCACAGACCAACACAGGACAGGATTGATTGGGAGCTCATTTTTACTTGAATTCCAGCAAGTTGCAATCAATCTTGTAATACACATAGGGGTAGTATTCTTGCTGACTCAGGTTTAGGCCAGGAATATCCATAGGAGCCTACGGAGAAACCACAAACACCCAGTTAGGGACTCCCAGGACCTTTTATGGACACCTAGTCTGAGCTAAGTATTCACTTTGTACTAAGTCCTGGAGCCTGCTGAGTCACTGAGAAACACATCAAGCAGAAAGGACAGGCTAAGCTGTGACTCGGACACCTACTTGACTGAACCATGACTTGCCCATGCTTTATTGTGTAGAACTGCAAACGGAAACCTTTTAAATCTTAGGTTTAGGGGGAAAGTCTTACCAAATGTAGTATCTAAATAAACCAAGAGTATTTTTAAAGACTCCAGGTGTATTTGCACCTCATAAAAATTTCCAGGCAGCGAAGTCTGTACCAAACACTTAGGATTTTTTTTTTTTTAATTTTTAAAAAGATTTACTTGTTTATTATTTACACAGTATCCTGCCTGCATGTGTGCCTGCACACCAGAAGAGGGCACCAGATCTCATTATAGATGGTTGTAAGCCACCATGTGGTGGCTGGGAATTGAACTCGGGACCCTTGGAAGAAGAGCCAGTGGTCTTAACCTCTGAGCCATCTCTCCAGCCCGACTTAGGATTCTTATATTCTCCATAATCTTGTGAAAATATAAAAAGTCATTTTCTACACTTTCTCTTATCAAGAAAACTAATTTTTTGTTATTCTGATATATGAGATAGTACTGTCTTATACAAACAACAAACCACACCAACTGCTTCTTGTCCTCTGTTTGAAAGCTATTTCAGAGCGGTGGTGACTCAGCATGGAGAGGCTGGGTCTTCCTCCACAGGACCTGAGTCCAGTTCTCAGTACCGATATGGCTGTAACTGCAGCTCTAGGGAGCCTTCCTCCCTCTTCTGGCCTCCTTGGGTGTTAGACACTCACTGGTGCACAGACAAGCACACAGGCACAACACCATAACGTAACATTTTAAAACCACTTTAGAGAAATGACAATTCCCTTCAAAGTGTTCATCTGAGCCAAAAAGATCAAAGAGATGGCTCAATGGGTAAAGGTTCTGGCTGCCAAGTCTCCTAATAACCTAAGCTTGAACCTGGGGCCCACAAGGTGGAAAGAAAAGTTACACACACACACACACACAGGAATATGCTAATTGCTAGTCTACTGACTCTATTATTTCTACCAAACAAAATTAAAATAATTTCGTATTTTCTTCTTCTCTGCAATTTAGTTTTTAAGAACTACTAGGAGCATTGGATGTCTGTGAACTTCTGCAACTGTAGACGTCTGATACATGGCAAGATCATGATGAGTCTAGAAATACCAGGAATAGCTGCAGCTAGTACACAACACGGAAGTTGACCTAAGGGAGGGAGATGCTCAGAGGAACAAGGCAACCGGTGCCGAGCACTTACTTGCTGTCCTGGGAAGACTCACTCTGCAGTGCTCTCCCCCTCCCAAGCCCTCTAAGTCACGTGCACTTACGTCAATGATAGCAGCCGCACTGCTGTCCAGATGTTTGTACAGCTCGTGTAGCACTTCTCGAAGCTTCTTCATTGTTTTCTTATTAGGCTGAAGGAGCATTGCTTGGAAGTTCACCGGCAAGCCGTACCTTGAAAAGCAGCAGAGACCGTGTGCACATGGCACAGACAGACACTTTCCTTTTAGAGCAAACATCCTCCCACTTCTCTTCACGGGCAGAGTGTATCCTGTCAGATACTCCTTTTACAAGACTGCCACCAGCCACAGACATTTATACTAGTGTGCAAACACAAACCTCTGAGCCACTAGAAATCTGCTAGTAAGAAGAATTGAGCCTTTCAGGGACCGGCAGCTCATGCTGGTGACACCAGCACTGGAGAAACTAAGGCAAAGGGCTGTGTAAGTCTGAGGCCAGTCAAGGCTGTAGTGGGAAAACACACACTGGGCATTGATTAATGTTCAATTTTATAGTAATCTCTGAATATGCCCACTACATAAAAATAACAGGGCTAGAAGCTACATTTATAATTTAAAACTAAGCTTTTCTATTTCTGCTTTAAACATCTTAAGAATTTAAAATGAGAAGCGTGGCTACAGTCAAGTCCTTGAATGATTTCTAACAGCATGTGTAGAGAGTCACAGGACAACTGACATTCTAGCTGTCTGGAATCCTGTCAAACTATGTGCAAAATATCTGAAAAAGCTTCATTTTAAACAATCATTACACTTTTTTTCAAAGACAGGGTTCACTGATGTTTAAACCAGGCTGCCCTTGAACTCAGAGAGCTGCCTACCTATGCTTTCTGCCTACTAGAATTAAAGGTGTGCACCACCACACACAACTTCGCTAGCATCTTACAATTCTTTCCGCACTTAGCTACAAATCATATGCCACATACTGATAGTGAAGCAAGAACCACAAAATGATGATGGGCCGAGGGCCGGGTGCAGTGGCACATGCCTGTAATCCCAACACTCAGGGAGGCAGAGGCAGACAGATCTCTGTGAGTTCGAGGCCAGCCTGGTCTACAAAGTGATCCAAGACAGAGACAGAGAACCTTGTCTCTCAACAAACAAACAAACAAAACACACACACACACACACACACACACACACACACACACACACACACA
>NW_026596079.1:38869465-38872456 GCF_907164565.1 Psammomys obesus
ACACACACACACACACACACACACACACACACACACACACACACACAAAATGTTGATGGATGGTTCCATGGAGCTAGAGAGATATCTCAGGGGATAACAGCACTGGCTGCTCTGTCAGAGGGCCTGGGTTCAATTCCCAGCTACATGGCAGCTACCAACTACCTGTGACTCAGTTCCAGAGGATCTGACGCCCTCTTCTGGACTTAACAGGCACTGTGGTACACAGACATAAATACAGGCAAAATACCCAAACACACACACACACACACAAAATCACTGTTTTTTTTAAGCGGTGGTGCACTCCTAGTTATGGAGCTAAGTTTCTTTTGCCTAGTTCTGTCCATCAGTTTTGCGGTCGTGAGGTTTATGGGAGTGTTGGAGTAAACAAGCCTGCACCTCCAGTCTTATAAATGTTTGACCTATAATTAATCGCAGCAATGATCACATGATCATTGTGATAAATGATGAATACTGGTTCAGTATTTACTGGTTCAGTGTTTACTAGACTGCACTTTGTATCATTAGAGTTCAGGCCTTTCTAATTACAAGTTTTAAAGATCTTACTATAAAGTTGTGCTGTGTTACACAGCATCTCTAGACTCTATCTAAAGACCATGTGGAGCAAGCATGATGGCACATACCTGCTACAGTGGAACTCAGGAACCTGAGCCAGGAAGATCAAAGTTTGAGCCAGCCTATGCTAAAACTGAGTTCAAGGTCAGCCTGGAAGAGAGTGTGTCAAACAAAACACGCAGCCGTGTTGGGCAGTGTTGGTATGACGCCATACCAACTAGATACAATCACACAGCACATTCTGTGTAGCCCACAATAAAATCACTAACTGCTCAGACCTACTCATCATTAAACAGTACAGGACTATACAACAGAGCATAGCAGTGTGGGTCTTTTTTCCTGAACCTGGTGTTAAAGGACAAGACAAATACGCACTTGACAAGCTGTGTGATCCTGTGATCCTGACAGTCACTCCCTCATAACTAGCTCTTTGGCTGTTCCAAATTACCTTCATATGGCTGAATTATGTCAAAAAAAAAAAAAAAAAAAGACGTACACAGAACTCTGCACATCCAACGTTCTCAATTAACTTTCTTACCTTAAAACAGATTCGACAAAAACCCTTAATGCTTTTATATGAATCCATGCAATAAATGCCTCGCTGAAATTTACTTTAAGCCACCGCACAAGTGGTCCCTTTAAAAAGAAAAACACAAAATTACCACAAATTTGGTTTGCAAATGGCAATCAGACAAGTCAAATATCTTTAATGAAGTGACTAGGCATATTACGAAAGGATACCCATTACCTTACTTCATGTTCTTACGCTACTCAGTAGCCTCGGCAGACTCTAGAGTGAACTGGGCTAATCAGCAGCTAAAGGCACACGTGTTCATGAAAGCACTTCAAACTGGGCTTGAAAGCTGTTGCACAAACACTTGGTCATACAACATGACACCACTTACAACTGCTCCCCTCTGTGCTCTCGGGAACACAGCCCGTCCCCATCCCTAGCTCCTACTGTTCTCTCCTGTAACAAGCGCGTTGTTTTGCGTGCCTGCTCATGTTTTACATTTTCCTGAGTCTACAACAATGCAAGTTCTTGTTGAATTTAAATGTTTAGCACAATTAAAAACTTCTTCAAAGATGTCAAGCAACACTTCTTCCTGTCTATCAACAAAGGCATCATATTGATTCAACTAACACATGACTTAGTATCATCTGGACACACCAAGCAATTATTCCAGGCAAAGAGGATACAGTAAAATGTACAGCTCTGACCAAAATGTTTGCTCATTGATTGCCATGGCCAACAGCATCTGACACGTGCTTCCTAGAGAGCGGAGCAGGTCAGTGAGGTGGTGAGGAGCTGTGCATGGCTGTGCCACTGCTCCCTGGTGTCCAGAGAAAGCCTGGCTCAGACTTGGGGTGGACTTGGAGGCACCTCCTTCACACAACCCTAGGCTTCTGGGAGTCAATACAGACACATGTAAACATGTATTTTAAATTTTTTTTGAGACAAGTTCTCATGTAGCCAAGGATGACCTAGAGTTCCCTAACCCTCTGCCTCTTCCTCCAGTGCTGGGATTACAGGCAGTGCCAGCACACCAGCTTTTGTCCGTGGCCTGTGACTTAGAGCGTGCTAGGAAAGCACTCTACTGAACTGTATCTTCAGCCTCAACACTTACAGTTTTCTAGCACAAAATTATAAAGTGCATTTTCATGTTCCTCTTGGAGACTCCCAGGTTATCCGTATCTCCAGAATGTATTTTTTCATTTTCCAAAGACTCAAAATCAAAATAAGCTCCAAAAAAATCCAATGAAAAGATTGCAAAAAGAGAGCAGGAGTAAGAACAGATGCTGTGCACAAAGAAGGACCTGAGGTCAGATCCCTGAACCCATGTAGAAAAAGAAAAGGAAAAGGCCAGGCATGGTGCTCATAATCCCGTGCTGCAGGGAGCACTCATAGCGGGGTCTGGTGCTTGCTTACTGCCTATAATCCCAACACCATGAAGCTCAGGCAAGACAATCTCTGAAAGCTTAAGACAGCCCTGGCCATACAGTGAAGTCCGCCTGGACTATGACATGAAGCCCTGTCTCAAAAACGCAGAGGAGCAAAGCAACTAAAATCATCTTAAAATGATCTTAAAAGGGAAAACCAGAGAACGTTTGCCTTTTTCCAAGTCACAATAGGCAACAGTACATCATCTTCTGCTGAACAATGCTACGGAACAACACATACAAACTGCTTCTTCTTGTCAGTGGAAAGCCTGTTCATTTCTTCTTTATCTGCTTTCATCTCCTCCTCATTATATTGGAAGTCACGAACTATGAACCTAAGTGTTGGAGAAAACACAAGTGTGTCGACACCACATATAGCCAATCCAACAAACTTAAATTATGTACATACATCTCTGTATGTGTGTGTGTGTATATATATATATATATATATATATATATATATATATATATATATAT
>NW_026596079.1:38872466-38873028 GCF_907164565.1 Psammomys obesus
TATATATATATATATATATATATATATATATATATATATATATATATATGAGACAGAAAGACTTACTTTTTTTCTCTGGCTTTGTGTCTGAAATCATCAACTGCTTTTCTAAACAAGGTGACGTTACAAAGATAACTGTCTTGGTCCTCTGAAAGAACACTAAAGGGAGAAAAGTCATTTTAAGTCCTATACTTACTGTGGAATTCACAAACAGAATGGGAAGGCACATGAAGTCTGTCCTCACTTCACCCACACGGCCTCCATCAGGGAAGACACCGGCTACTCATGATGGTCTCAGATTGGATGTCTTTGTTACTAGCTACCAAAATGGTCTGTTCATGAAGGGAAGCCACACTCTGAAGCATGCTGTTCCATTTCTAGCATCAGACTGGTTAGTCAGACTGTGTTTTGTCTCACTGACTACTCTCCCTCTTTCCAGCCCACCAGGATCTGCTCAGCTGCTTTGTACTGCTATCAGCTCAACTCACATCCCTTTTCCCATCAGACCCCCAATTCAGAATTTCTCAAGCAACGGCCTTAACAGCTCTAAATGAATACACTG
>NW_026596079.1:38873038-39040047 GCF_907164565.1 Psammomys obesus
TATGAGGAGAACCCCATGTACAAGGTCTGCAAAGCTCACCAAAGCATCTTCAACAGCCAAGATCCGGAGGTGGGGGAAGGTTACTGAGAAGTGGGACTCTTCTACATTCATGTAATGGGGAGCTTCTAATGTGTAATGTGTGGTTTCACCACTTATGAAGGATAAGTGATACACACACACAATCTCCCCCATCTTCACGTGTGTCCCAGCTGGCTCACACAGGTCCACAACCACAAAACCCTACACACCGAGGTAACAAACATCTACCTTCCTGAAGCTGCTTTGTGTCCTTTGCTTTTGAGTTTTTTCTTGTTTAGTTTTTTTTTTTTTTTTTTTTTTAAGACTGCTCTAATTGGGGGGTGGGGAGCTGCACACAGGAGCACTTGCACATGCCTGAAGAGGGTACTGGATGCTGCAAAACTAGAGTCACTGGCAGTTGTGGGCCTTTCGACGTGAGTGCTGGGAACAGAACTCATGCCCTCTCTGAACCACTGAGCCATCTCTCCAGCCCCCTAGTTTTTATTTATAAAACTAAAAGAAGCAAATGAAACTGACAGGGTGCTTGAGGAATTTAAATACTTCCTTTAAAGAAATAAAACTGGACAAAGTATTTTAAGTTTCATTTTTCCCAGAAGCCTAGTGAACCCATTAGCTAAATAAATTCATGCGCTAACTACAGAACCCACCTGCAGGCTAGCGTTAAGAATTGACTCTGCCCTGACTCCTGACCAGCCAGCTAGCCAGCCACCAGAGGCCACCTCCAAAGCACAGAACAGGTAGAGCCTGGGGCCTCATCCCTGTCATCAGTGAGATGCAGAGGAACTCATCTGCATATAGGCCTCCTTTTATACTCTGCCCTATTAAAGGATCACCTAGTTCACACCTCATTCAACAAGAGTTCCCAGTGCCTTTCAAACTCAAATGGACAGTGATCCACAAAAAGGTTTTAACGGAGTTAGAGAGATGGCTCAGCAGTTGAGAGCACTGATTGCTCTGGCAGGGGATTCCAGGCAGGTTCCCAGCATACAAGAGGTGTGCACAAACATTCATAACTACAGTTTCAGGGGAACTGATGCCTGCTGTGACCTCCCTGGGCACCAGGCATGCACATGGTACACACGCTCAGGCAAAACACTCACACGTAATATAAAATAATCTATTTTTAATTAAGAAAATTAGCTGAAAACAAATAAACCTGGATGTGATGAATCACACCTATAGTTCCAACACCTGGGAAACTGAGACAAGAAGATCACCAGGAGTTCAAGACCAGCCTGAGCTATACAGTGAATTCTAAGCTAGCCTGGGCTACAGAGAGAGAACCTTTCTCAAAAGTAACCCAAAACACAGGTGGTGGTACACACCTATGATTTCAGCACCTTGGGAGGATCATGAGGTCCAAGGCAGACTGGGCTACATGAAAAAAATCACAGGAGGTCTAGGTGTGTGTGGCAGCAGTGCAGCAGTGGAGGTGAGGGTGGAGGTGTTAATGGGTAATGAGAGGACACCACTGAAATCAGGAACAGAAGCAGGGCTTGAAGCAGGAGTCACAGACTGACATACCGCACGTCAAGGTAAAACAGCAGCAGAATGTGGGCAGGCTAAAGGAGACCAAACAACAGCAACCAATACCAACCAACAGGGCCAAGACCAGATACAACAGGGCTCTAAGCTGAGGTGGCAGCAGTAGGTGAGAGGTGGAGGGTTAAAGCAGAATAAACCATATAAACTCCATCTGACACCTTTATTATTATTATTTACAACCAGAAATAGCACATGGTTCAAAAACAAACAAGCAAAAACAGAACACACACAAAACAGAAAATTAGATTGAAGGAAAGGGGTCCCAGGTGACTGACTACCATGCTCCGCTCTGGACCACTCGGCAGACACTGTGCTACTTTATACTTCAAGGACAAAGAGCTGAGGTGATACTGGGCAAATCATGCTGTGTCCCAGGAACACTATGTGGGAAGGCCAGAGGGATTAGTAGGTAAGCAAAGAAAGACCAGCCCTGGCATGTCACCCCCAGGGACACATTTCCTCCAACAAGGCCACACCTACTAATGAGGCCACAACCCCTAATCCTTCTGTAACAGTGACACTCAAATACATGAGCCTGCTGGGGCCATTCTTACTCCAACTGCCACAGACTGCCCCTGTCATAGTCTGCATGTCTGCAGTCTACCACAGGCTCTGCAGCTCACTCAAGCAATTCAGGCCCAGAAGCCAACACACTGAGGTTAATTTGGACCATGGTTTGAGAGCTGGAGAGAGAATGGCTGAAGTTGGGACTGCAGTACAGGCTCAGCAGTAGAGGCAGCTCTACCGGAAGAAATCAACATGTGCAAACAAAGGGCTGGCCTGGAGATGAAAATGCAGTCCAAAAGCAGGTTATTAGATAGCCAAAGGATGAAGCCAGCTTCCTCTGGAGACCACAGACTCCAGAGGTACAGCCTTTTTAGATCCTGTGTGTGAGGCAAGAAAAAAAAAAAAAAACTGAAGAAACTAAGCAAAGGTGTCAAACCATAAGCCTCTGAGAGAGGTGAGGCAACTATCAGATTTCAAATATAGTGCAACCAACCATCTTCTTCAGTGATGCCTGAAACCATGGAAAAGAAAGAAAGCAAAAACCATAGGAGAGCAAACAGTTAAAAAAAAAAAAAAAAAAAAAAAAGGCATCCTTTAATTCCAACACTCTCTATTGAGTCTCCATTGAGTTCCAGGCCTGCTACTGAGTGAGACCCTGTCTCAAACAAAAAGGAAAAAAATCATTCCTCATTTTAAAATTGTGCGTGTGTAGACATGTGAACAAGGTGTTTTCCTGGAGGTCAAAGAACAACTCTTTCTACCATGTAGGTCCTGGGATCAAACTTTCAGGCCATCAGGCTTAGTGAAAAGCACCTTCACCAGCAGAGCCACTCTGACAGTCCAAGCAGGATCTCTTCCTGAGTAAATCCAGACTTGAACACAGCCAGAAGCATGGCTGCCGGGAGGCTTAGTTTAACCCAATGGGCATAACAGCTACTGGATACAAAAAGATGAAGCAACTGTTAGCCCTTCTACAATACAGATGTCATATGGCCTAGAAAGAACTGGAAGTCAGCTCATTGCTCATGTCTGCTAGTAGCCTCAGGACATTTTCAGTAACCCCTGTAGGAAGAAGAGCTTTCTAGGGCCTCCAGGCTCTTCCTGCTGTTGCTGATTCCTCACCTCTCCAAGGCTTGGGACAGCCACATTCTCTGCTCCCCTGCCAATCTATCCGGTTCCTCCCCATGCTTTACATAGCATACCCTTGCAACCCTAATCCAGAAGAGAAGTCTGCACAGTGCGCAGCACAGTGTGTTATGTCCGCCCCAGCACTTCCAGCACCCTAAACAAACCCCCTGAAACTCTAGTGACTCCCAAAGATGAAGACCGTTCAAGATTACCCAGTGAGCTGGCCCAATCTGACTTTTATAAATGTCTGGTGCAGGTAACTGAGCCCAGAGCCTCACACATGTTAGGCAAGAGCTTCACCACTGGGCTAAACCCCAGGCTTCCACTTAGGCATTTTAAGAAGCAAGAGGAGTGGTGCATGGTGGCACATCTTTAATCCCCACACTCAGGAGGCAGAGGCAGGCAAGCCTTTGAGTTTAAGGAGAGCCTAATTTTTATAGGGAGCTCCAGACCAGCTGAAGTGACATAGTGAGACCTTATCTCAAACAAAAACAAACACTGAAGAAAGAAAAGGAAAAGTGGTGAAAATGCAAGGAGAAAAGTACCAAGTCTCCTGAGCATGCACCAATAAAAAGATTGGAAACAGCACAAACCTCTTTCCTAACCCTAGCTTTATATACATCTATATTCATCCTAGTATTCAGCTGGACTTCAAATTACCTGATGTTTAAAAACTTTAATATAGAGTATCTTGCAAGGAGCGAGGCCCTGCGTACTGAACAGGAAGGTGAGACAAGCAGTATGAGGAAGCAGGTCAAAGCACCTCCTGCCAAGCCTGACAGCCTGGAATTGACATGGAGGAAGGTGGAAGCTAACCTTCCACCACCCAAGCTGTCCTCTGGCCTGCACACACATGCCCCTTGTGTGCCTGTACACACATCAAATTAAAAGCCCTTTTGCATAAAAGGAAGCTGGGAGTGGTGGCACACCTATAACCCCGTCATTCAGGAGGCAGCAGCAGGATGATTTAGCGGTAAAGGCCATCCCAAACTATACAGTGGGACCCTGTCTCAAAACAAACAAACAAACAAACAAACAAAAAACATTCCCAAATTCAGGTTTGAGGGTGGCATTTTTATTTTAAAAATCAGCACACAGTAGTATGTTTCATTATGGCACTTTCTTTTTTGTTATTTTTGTTTTGTTTTGGTTTTTGGTTTTTCAAGACAGGGTTTCTCTGTGTAGCCTTGGCTGTCTTAGACTCACTTTCGTAGACCAGGCTGCCCTCGAGCTACAGCGATTGGCCTGCCTCCACCTCCCTAAGTGCTGTGATTAAAGGCATGCACCACTGTGCCCAGCTCATTGTGATACTTTCTGAGGATGGTATTTTAAAAGTTGTTTCTTCTATTTCAAAATCCATCTTTCACTTATTACTCCCACGACTCATCATTGATATAGCAAACTTTTTTTGTTTTTAAAGGGTCAACTGGCCCAAAGTGTGGCCTGCCTACAATGTGCCAGAGGCTCCAAGTGTGAGCAACACTGCCCACAGAAGGAAGTGGAGCAGAGATGCTCCAGCCTCTGTCTAAACCGCACCAGCTCCCACTGATGCCCTCCAACAGAGCTCAGTTCAGTTGCCACAACTGGGTCACTATGAAGAGCTTAAGATAGCCTGAATATAACTCCATTTTGAAATAAAGATCTTGACTGGGAACTGAATTCAGGTACCAGGAAATATCACAGAATGTACACCTGGCAGAAAACAAAGTTAACTCTCCTAGCAACAGCCTCCAGGAAATATAACAGAATAAATGCTTCATAGAAAATAGAGACAAACTCCCTGGCAATAATCAATGGGAATCGGTTGAGAATCGGGTGGGAAAATTCTCCCCAATGTTTCAGATATGGTTTAGAAAAAAAGCCATTGTGATTATATGCCTTAGCCATTGTGATTATGTGCCTCAGAAAAGGTCACCCCGCCCTGCTAAACTTCACCCAATTCTGTAACGCCAAGGCTTGTGCCCCCCTGCTTGCTGCCATGGAAACCCCCAGCTCACAGACTTTCCCTTTAAAAATCCTGTTCACTCAGAGCTCGAAGTCCCACTTCTCTACTGCTGCGCCAGTGAGACTTGGGTCCCGAGTTCGATCGCTCTCGTAATAAAGCTCTCTTGCAATTGCATCGAGTCGTCTCCTGGTGGTTTCTGATGGTCCCATGAACCTGGCCTAACAACTACAGATGCTGTAAACAGGACACGTGAGTTGTTTCCTGTTAATCTCTTTAAGCTTTTAGAAATTAAAAACAACAATGAAATTTAGTAAAACCTTGAACAAAGGCAAAGCAAAAGACATTTAAAACGTCAACAAAATATGTCAACCTTGGTGGAATAGGCCTATAATTCCAGCTCTCAGGAAGTACAGGCAGGCAAGTTAAGAGTTCAGGGCCAGCCGGGCGACATGAGATTTGTCTCAATAAAATAAAAAGGAAGGAAGAAAGGACAGATGATCAAATGATACTATCCATATTTTTTAGTATTTATTTTTTGAGTCCTGGTGTTTGCCTGCATGTATGTGTATACAGCATGTGTGTGTCTGGTGCCACTGGAGGTAAAAAAAGAGAGTCAGAGCCCCAGTAATTGGAGTTACAGATGACGGTGAGCCACCATGAAGGGCTCGGGAGCAAACCTCGATCCTCTGTAAGAGCATCCAATGCTCTTAACTGCTGAGCCATCCTTCTAGCCCCATTATTATCTATATTTAATTGGCTTAATTGAGTAAAGAACATGAAACAGTTACTGCCTCAAGGTAATTAAAATGTTAGTTACCAAACTGGGATGGAGCTCAGAAATTGCCTAGCATGTGCCAGGTTTTGAGTTTGACCCTCAAAACCACACACACACACACACACACACACACACACACACACACACACACACAGAAAATGTCAGCTATAAGCCAAACAAAAATCTTCACCCAGCCACACAGCTCTTTCGTGAACAGTGAGTGACAGAGCAGTGCCCCGAAGGCATAGCTCATATGAACTATAGGCTTCTCTTGGTGCTACCTGAGCTAGGTCTATGTTCTCCATGGACACTGAAACAGTCTTGTTTCTTAGTCAGTGATGCCAAATGCACTTTCCACTGTGAGGTGGGGCTGGGGACCCAGAAAGCCATTAGGACAAGTATTGCCTGCATTTTACTATTCTTCTTTTAAATTATAAAATCGATTAACAGAAGCTCCAACTCTCTGAGATGGTATAAAGCCCTTCCAAAATTAGGGCTTATTACCTGACTTACACAGCACCCCAACCCAACCCTGAAGCCTGACTTCTGCATGTCTACCACCAGAGGGACACTGTGTCCTGATCCTCACGGCCTGAATACTGTGTGATCTCTGAGCTCACATGCCCTAGAGAGAAGTTACTACTGGCCAGGATCGACAGCCCAAATGAGAACGCATGTCAAGACACAACCACTGTCTTCAGTTTGCCATGTGAAGAGTTGGTTTTCATAAAGGTTATTATCTCAAATGGAGGGGGGATTGGAGAGGAATGTTAATTTAGAACATGGCTGCTCTGGCAAGAGATCATAGCCAAAGACCTTCTATGTCTGTGTGATCCAGCTGGAATACAAACGTGCCTTTAATCCAGGAGACAGAAGCAGAGTAACTTAGAAGCCGAGAGAAAAGCCAGATTGAAGCCAGAACAACTGAGTTGAAGCAGTTCTATCAAGTCTTAAACTGTCATTTGAGGAAAGAAAATGAGATGCAGTGAAGTTCAAAGACGTACCCAAGCCACACAGAAAGTTGGAAGAGGAACCATCAACAGGGTTCATGACTTTCCATTATGGTAAGCTAACCCCTGCATGATGCAATGAGCTGGAAAAGAAAGTATTTCTGGCCTGACCTCACTAGATTCAGTTCCTCACTATCTTCCATACCTTCTTTAACAAGGGCATCTTGTGCAGCAATAGCAGGCCACCAAATGGCGATATGGGTTACAAGCTACAAGACCATCATCAGCCCTGCCTTGCCACTGGACACTGAAGGTCATGTGCCTTAGACCACTTAAACATGGCTTCCTATCCTAGGAGGAAACTAGCTGCTTAAACTGCCTCACAGTGCTGCTGTAAGTAACAAAGAGAGAATATATACTATACTCATAAAGCAAAAATGCTTACTTAAAAGGCAAGCATTCTGTTGTTTTTTTTTAAAGAATGTACAGATCTGGCCTCATGAAATTTCTGCTCCAAATGACAATGAAATCTGAAGGTCAACACAGCACTCCAGAAGCTAGCTGCCTGATGTGATTCTTTTTTTTTTTTTTTTTTTTTTTTTAATGTGACTCCTTTTTGAGGTAAATGAAGTTAGTTCCTAGAGGGGATACAGTGACAGTGAACAAAGGCTTCAGAAGGCAGCAAGGTATAGCATAAAAGTCCCATGGCTGGCTCTGGTGCTAGTTCTGCCATTATCGTGTGTGGCTCTGGGCAAATTTCATCTCACTGTCCTCAAACCTCTCCAACCACAAAAATGATCTGGAGAGGACAGGAACCCCACAAGGAGAGCAACAGAACCAGAAAATTTGAACACAGGGGTCTTCCCAGAGACTCATACTCCAACCAAGGACCAGGCATGGAGATAACCTAGAACCTCTGCACAGATGTAGTCCATGGCAGTTTAGTGTCTAAGTGGGTTACATAGTAATGGGAAGAGGGACTGTCTCTGACACAATCTGATTGGCCTGTTCTTTGATCACCTCCCCCTGAGTGGGGAGCAGCCTTACCAGGCCATAGAAGATGACAATGCAGCCACTCCTGATGTGATCTGATAGACTAAGATCAGAAGGAAGGAGAGGAGGACCTCCCCTATCAGTGGACTTGGGATCGGGAAGGGAGGAGGGAGGGGCTTATGGGGGGATACAAAGTGAATAAAGCGTAATTAATAAAATAAAATTAAAAAAGAGGAGACAAACCCAATATGCCAAGACCCCTCAAGATCTGAAATGATAACCAGAGTTGACCATTTATGAAGTAAAAATGAGGGTTCTAGAATTACAGATTTACTGCGAGGGAACTACAGACCATGAAGACATTTCCTAATCCCACAAGCTGTAAGGAGACTTTCAGAAAACAAAGCCCTGTTGCAAGATTGCTACTTACTTGCTTGACCTTGGAACTACCATTTCTGCCAGCGTTTCATACTGCTTAATCCAGTCATTGTGGTTCAACCTGCAGAAAAGGCACAACAGACATTGGGAAGGGAAGACAAGCCCTACTTCTGCCATGTCCAGGAAATACAGATAGGAAATGTGGGTCTAATAAGACACATCATATATATGCAGCAAAATATCCAGTCTCCTACTGAGAAGCTGCCTCAAATACACTGAGTTAAAGCAGGAAGTCCAGTCACCTCCCTTACCACTGACAGTTATGACAGAGGCATAGCTGGTTTGATAAGGCAGCAAAGCACAGTTCAGATTCTATGTTATTTTTAAACTGCATGGCTAAAAAACAGCATACCTCACTTAAAAAACAGACGAGGCCCTGAGAAATCACTACCATTTGGTGGCCATTAAAGGGCCGAATAAAATTCTATTTCCAGGAAGCAGGGTGTACTCCAGGAAGCAGCGAAGAGGCAATGACAGTAAATGATACTTCCTCAGAACACTGTGCAACAGCTTTCTGAAAAGGCCGCTGGCTTTGGGGGTGTAAAGAGATGATGTCTGATTTACAGTAAGGGTTCATAGGCACAGGTAATTCATTGTGTAAAGTGACCTACAGTAGTCTTATGTTTGTGTTAAGACACAAAAATCTGAAATTTTCTAAACATACATTTTAAATAAAGCTAAGTAAGAAAAATGTGGGCAAAGGATATTTTCCTATAAGACATAAAAGCAAAGATAAATAGAAATTTTGAATAAATAATGTGCTCCAAGGTTCCGGGGAACAGCGGTGCAAGGAAAGCAGGAAGCCCAGCTTTCTTCTCACACCAGGCTTAGCCTGCACCCCAGTGCTTGGAAAGTGAAGGCAGAGCAGCACAGGCTCCGGGTCAGCCAGACCAGACTGTGAGCTCAAGGACAGCCCTGAGAAAACAAAACCTTTTCCGAGCCAAGTCATTCTTCACAGGCACAGAAAAATCCAAAAGCCTACCCCAATCAGGAGAGATGCTCCAGGCGGGTGCTATCAGGGACACGGAGTTCCTCTCGTATTCCTCTCCCGCCTCCTCCAGTCCCCTTGCCAGATAAACATACACAACAGAGAAGGCAGGCTTCATGCAGTAATGCTCTGAAAAAGCAGCACCTCCTAGCTCGGCTTGGATTCCCCCAGAGATGTGAACAGCAAGATTTCTGTGTAAGGCCTGAGGCCACTAAGAGTGTCTCTCACACAGACTTTTGTTGCCATTGTTACTTTGAGACAGGGTCCTACTATCTGGCTGTCCTGGAACTCAGACCAGGCTGGCATCAAATTAGCAGAGATCTGCCTACTTCTGCCTCCCAGAATGCTGGGATTAAAGGTATGTGCCACTATGAAATCTTTTTTAACAGACGTACTTGGGAACTACCACCAGTAACGTGACGAGATACTCCGAATCAAGAACAAAGTCATCTTTCTTCACGATTTCCGCCAAGCTCCGAGTTAGCAAACTTCCCCTGAAGGACAAGAAGAGAATCACTGGTGGATATGTGAAAGGGCAGGCTAATCACATGCTATAATGCACCTCGGAAGGATCAGTCTTAGGTAACATTTTTGCTCCGTAAGGAGTTAACAGTTGGCGGCTGAAGAGAGGACCCAGGTTCAATTCCCATCCACACGTCAGCTCAGCAACAAGGGATCTGACATCCTCTTTTGACATCCAAAGGCACCAGGCGTGCACTTGACCTCCATTCGAACATACAGGCAAAACACTCATACGTGGGAAATGTTTTTTTTTTTTTTTTTAATTTTTAAAAATGTATTTTGTTGTTGCTGTTGTTGTTTTGACACAGGGTTTCTCTGTGTAGCCCTGGCTGTCCTGGACTTGCTTTGTAGACCAGGCTGGCCTCAAACTCACAGCAATATGCCTGCCTCTGTCTCCCAGAGTGCCACCACATCTGGCTTAAAAAAAAAAAAAAATGTATTTAAGAAGACAACAGTTGGCTCAGATGTATCCCACCCCTAAAACCCAAGAAGTGTCAAGGTCTGTCAAAATTTGTCTGTAATATTGAACGTTGTGGTTATTTAATTATTGTAACTAAGCTCTTCTCTTAATTACATACCTTGGCTGGGAAAGCACGACTCATCAGATAGAGTCTATTGCATTGTAATTATGAGATTATGTCATCTAAGCACAACCTCTGTTGTTTCTCTCTTTCCAGACAATCTTGGCTAATTAACACAAAAATCAACTGTCAAATCAGTCTTCATTTGGTCTTCCAGTAATGAAAACGCCTTATCTTGTTTGTACCAAAGACCATCTCCATCAGCTTTTTCCCTGGATGATGATACAACTTTGAATAGCTCAGTGGTTAAGAGATCTGGACACACAACCATGTGGACCTGGGTTCCAACACCAGCATCCATGTAACAAGCAATGTGTATATATAACCCAAGAGACTAATGGAGACAAGATGACCCCTGAGACTTGCAAACTGAGAATACTCGATGATTTCCTGTCCTCCACAAGGACACATACAGGCACCTTTACCATTTTCTCAAATACACCCTCCCCCCAACAACAAAACAGCCCAGAAGAACTACATTTTCAGTAACACTACAAGAAGATCAACCAAATAAGGTTCCAAGTCAATGCTTTAAAAAACCTAACCCTGGCAAACAGAGAAAGTAGAAAATAATCAGTACAGCATAAACAGATTATATAAAAATCTTTTAAGCATGGAAGGTGATTGCTATGTAATAACTGAATTGATTTAAAATAATTAATTTTACAAATTTCAGTAAAATGTCAAATGGATAAGGAAATAAACCAGAGTTCAGGTGACAAGTAAATTTATGAAAAAGTTTAATAAATCATCTTCATTGATTTGTTCTGGAATTGCTCAAATTCTGTAAAATGAACTTTCTCCACGAAGCTTTAAAAAAAGCCATTAGAAAGCATTTTTATGTGTATGCATGTGTGTGTTAGCAGGAGTCTGCAGAGGTTAGAAAAGGGTATCAGATACCCTGGGAATGAAGTTGTGAGTTGCCCCGTGGGTGCTGGGAACCACTCGGATCCTCTGGAAGAGCAGCCAGCACTCTTAACTGCTGAGCCATCTATCCAGCCCCACCAAGCATTCTGATTACAGAAACCACACACAACAGGGTCCCACACACGCTGCTAGAGCACTCCCACACACCAAGACTTGAGAGCTTACGCATTCTTTCGCTCCAGATTCTGAAGATTCCCTTTCAGGTTATTGTACGCAGACGCTCGAGACTTCAGGTCATTATCGATCTGAGTGACTCCCTTTAGGAGAGAAGAAACAGGAAGTTTTCCCACGTCTGCCTCTGCTAGTACAATCGAAATACTCTCTGGTATAAAAACATGTGAATTCTGCTGGGCTTGGTGGCACATGCCTGCAATCCTAGCATTCAGGAAGGCTGAGGCAGGCAGGTCTCTCTGAGGTTGAGGCCAGCCTGTTCTACAAAGCCCAGGATAGCCAAGGCTATACAGAGAAACTCTGTCTCTGTATACTTTCATTAAAAGTATAACTTTAAAAGGGCATTTAAAAAATAACAACTTTGCCCGCAGTGGCACACACCTTACATCCCACTTGGGAAGCAGAGGCAGGTGGATCTCAGTGAGTTCCAGGCCAATCTGGTCTACAGAGCTAGTTCCATGACAGCCAGAGCTATACAAAGAAACTCTGTCTCAAAAACACACATAACAAAACCTTTATTAACAAATTTCCTTATGACTCTTTTAGTCCATATAGTTAACTGCTACTGCCACATTACTTTTTAAACCCAAGTAAAAAGAGGTTGAAGATTATTAATCAAAAGGCTTCAAGGCCAGATGTGGTGGTGCACACTCTTAATCCCAGCATTCAGGCCACAGAGATAGGGGGATCTCTGGGGGTTCAAGGACAGCCTGGTCTACATAGTAAATTCCAGGACAACCAGGGCTACTAGGGTGCTCAGATAGGTAGGTAGGTAGGTAGGTAGGTAGATAGATAGATAGATATAGATATGACATACATAATTTAAACAAATCTATGAATCAGTGTGTCCAACTTGCCTCAGTTTTTGTCTTACCTTGGCAATTATTTCAGAAATATTTTTCAGAGATTGCTTGATTGGATATTTGGCCATATCCCACTGGAACCTTGTTATGTAAGTAACCAAGTCAACTGAAATAAAGCAATACATTAATTACTAAAGAGAAGTAGTAGGGTTTTTGTTGGTTTGGTTTGGTTTTTCAACACAGGGTTTCTCTGTGTAGCCCCTGTCTATCCTAGAACTTGCTTTGTAGACAAGACTGGCCTTGAACTTAAGAGATCCATTGGCCTCTACCCCCTGAATACTGGGAACGTGATACTACACCTGGCTGTTTGCTTGTTTCTTATAGGCAAAGATATGATTTCTGAGGGTCCTGATTAAGTTACTGTGAATGAGACTAGAAGTACACTGAATTTCAGACTTATTTTACTTTTTCATCATGTATATGAGGTGGGCAGGTATGTAAATAAGAGTATAAGTGCCTACAGAGGCCAAAAAATATTCCCTGAAGCTGAACTGAACTCAGGTCCTCTCCAAGAGCAGTGTAGAGTTGCTGAGCCACCTGCCCAGCAACAGAAAACCAGAATTCTTTTTAATTCTTGGGTATGGTGGTGCACACTTAATTCCAGGTTGGAGGCAGGAGAGCCTCTCTGAGTTTAAAAACACACTTAGTGTGTTCCAGACCCTGTCTCAAAAGTAAATATATTAAAATCAACAATAATGAGGTAAAAGTATTCTTATAAAGCTACCATTATACAAAGCAGGCTGAATATAAATATTAACTTATAGCTACAGACACTTACATTAGTGGTCTATTTTCCGGTTACTAAGAAAGCCATATTATAATTTGATGGCAAAGAGGCATTACCCTGTAATAAAATCAATCACTTCCTGGGTACTATTAAGTGGAAAACAGGAGACATGTAACTGCAATAAAGTTGAGCTGTTCTGCTGTAAGTCAGCAAGCAACTCCCAAATGAGCAAAGCAAACACCTTACACTGCACACGTACCGCCTAAGAGTAGCTTGGAACTGTTCCAGGGGCAGGCGCAGCTGGTGACATCATCAGTGGTGTTCCCAGAGCATGCTGTTAAAGCAGCATGCTCATCGGGATTTCTGATGTTTCTAAGCACTCAGTTATACACTAATAATTAGGAATCATAAACAATCAGCTCACCTCCACTGGCCAGCAAGTTCTCCTGAACTTTATCTTTGCTGTCCTCCAGCACATCAGCCATGTACTGAGCCACTTTCTTGACCACGCTGGGAAGATTAAAAAAAAAAAAAAAAAAAATCACTTTTAGAAAAAAATTCTATGCTATATAGACTGTGACACAAGGGCATTCTATATAATGAATCCTTACATTAAACACTTAAAGAAAAACCAAATGGTTAACTGTAGGGTTTTATAGACACTGCATGCAGCATGTTTTTCAGTCTATAAAGGAAGTCATGAAAACTGGTCATGGTGTCACATGCCTACAACCCCAGGTGAGGCAAGAGGACTAGAACTTCAAGATCATCCTCTGCTGCATATAAAATTACATTCCTAAAAGTAACTTGCTACCTTCGGTCCTCCTTGCTTTTTCATTCAGCCTCATTTGAGGCTTTTCCCAACAGGGTCTGTGATCTAGCCCAGGCTGGCGTGAACAGGTAATCCTCATGCTTCAGGCCCTCAGAAACTGGGAAAACAGGTATATAGCACTGTCTCCAGTCATTCACCTCTTCGCTATGTCAACCATTACCTCCAGTCATTCACCTCTTCACTATGTGCAACTGTTGGCTACAAGAGGCCTTTTCTTGCCTTCAGTACTACAGAAAACCAACACAATATTGGGACTATTGACTTCCTTACCTCATGTGCTTATGTTAAAATAATTTCTCAAACTGGGTATGGTGGTGTTCAACTGTAATCCCAGCAACAAGGCAGTAGGATCATGCTGAATTGTCTCAAAAGGGGACGAGGGGTGGGCTCCAGAGATAGATAGTTTAGAAGTTATGAAAAAACATACTTTCAGAGAACCCAAGTTCACTTTCCAACAGCCAACTCTGGTGGTTCAGAACCAACTGTAACTCCACTTCCAGGGGATCTAAAGCCCTTTTCTGGCCTCCACAAGCACCTGTACTCACACTGCACATATATACACTGATAATAGATATATACATAGACAAAAATAATCTTTACAAATAAATAAACAGAATACACCATTAGAGTAATGTGAATGAAAATCAGAATGTGGCTAGCCATGGTGGGCCTTTAGTCTCAGCACCTGGGAGGCAAAAGCAGGCAGATCTCTATGAATTTGAGGCCAAACTGATCTACAGAGCAAGTTCTAGGCCATCCAGGGCTACAAAGTGAGACCCTGTCTCAAAAACAAACAAACAAACAACAACAAAAGAAAAAACAACAGAAACAAAACAAAAACCAGAATGAGATAGATAATGCTTTGTACCCACCAGGAATGTTACAATAAACTACCAGTTAATGGTAGGTCCTAGCACAAATGCAGCAAAATTAAACTGCTTCAACACGAGCAGCCCTGTAATCCCAGCACTGGGGAGACTGAAGCAGAATTGCTCTAAGCTATGGGCCAGTCAGGGCTACATGGCATGTACCAGCACAGCCTGTGCTGCAGTGTGAAAACCTGTCTCCATGCATAACCCTTGGTTGGTGCAGGATCCCCTGGGCCCAGAGTTTTTGGCACTGTTGGTCTCCTTATGGAGCTCATGTCCCCTCCATGTCCTTCTATCCTTTCCTTCTTCCATAAGACTCTCTGCACTCTGCCCAACGTTTGGCTGTGGGTCTCTGCATCTGCTTCAATCCCCTGCTGGGTGGAGCCTTTCAGAGGATGTCTGTGGTAGCCTTCCTGTCCTGTTCCTTTGATCACTTCCCCCTGGGTGGCCTTACCAGGCCACAAAGGAAGAGGATCCAGACAGTCCTGATGAGACTTGATAGGCTAGGGTCAGAGAGTAGGGGAGGAGGACCTCCTCTATCAGTGGATTGGGGAGAAGGATGGAAAGAAGACGAAGAGAGGTTGGGACTGGGAGGAAATGAAGAAGGGGCTACAATCGGGATACAAAATAAATAAATTGTAAAAAAATAATAAAATTAATTTTTTTAAAAAGTGAATTTGCACAAACATTTGTAGACACAACTGTAAAAAAAAGGAAAAGGAAAAGAAAAGAAAACCTGTCTCAAAAAATAAAAACAAGTGTGGTAGCATATGCCTGTAATCTCAGCACTTGGGGAGGCAGAGTTTGAACTCTATGAGTTCAAAGGCCAGCCTGGTCTGCAAAGCAAGTCCAGGTCAGCCAAGGCCAAACCAAGAAACTCAGTCTCAAAAAAACCAAAAATCAAACCAAATAAAAGCTGACAACGCAAATATGAACTGGTTCCACCACTTTGAAAACAATTCTTCAGAGAAGAACCAAAAGAACCCAATGATTCCATTCCCAGGTACATACATTTAAGAGAAACAGAAACACAGCACACAAAAATACATAAACTGAAAAAGGGAGTAAAGTAAGTATTCTCCGGATGATAGATTAATAAAACATGATACATAAAGAGTATCTGATAACAGTGATGTAAGAGAGTATTATTTGCTAATAAGAAGAACTGAGCTGGGCATGGTGGTACATGCTTGCAATCCCAGTATTAGGGAAGAAGACAGGAGGATCCCTAAGACTTGATGCTCAGTGGTCCAACTGAATCTGCAGGCCCTACAGGTTCCAACGAGAGACCCTGTATCAAGAAAAACAAAAACAAAAACCCTAAGGCAGATGGCTCCTGACAGCCATGTGTACCTGCACACGCATGTGCCCCTACATGAAAATGCTCTCACACCCATGTACACAGAGATGCACATGTGCACACATACAAATATACACAAGACATTGATATACAAAGAAAAACAGTCATTGCCTAAAATCATCCAAATAGCGTAGAGTGTACACGGAACAGCACAGTATCTGTAAAGACACTCTCCAGGCAACCTGACACTGACAACGGCGTCTCACTTTGTGCAGGCGCACACATGCAGGTACATTACCCTTCCACAAACGCATCCAGTTTAGCCAGTTCATCGGACAAGCCAACCAAGACATCCAATGTGCCAACCTAGAAGGGAAATTCAGCTTAGTATTCAGCTTTTACCGCTTTCATTTTTTCACTGAAAAGGGATCATGTTTTGTTGTGACACAAGTCTTACTGTGACCCAGATGAACCTTGGACTCTGCAGCACTGGATTTACAAGCTCACCATATCTGACTCCCTAGTTCCCATCCCTTTTTAAAATTCCTTTTATGAAGGGACAGGCTGTTTTTGTTTTGCTTTGTTTTGTTGTTTTTGAGAGAGTTCCACCTAGCCTGGGCCAGTCTCAAACTTAACATGTGGCCAAGGCTGGCCTTGAACTCCTGGTCCTCCTGCCTCTGCTGACTAAGTGCTGGAACTACAGGCTTGCACAACCCCTCCCAGCTCCTCACAAATCTCATATTCTCCACTTATTTCCTAAAATATTGCAAAAAAGAAGTTTATGGAACATTTAAGTACATTTGTATGTATGAGTTAATTCTCTAAGTCAAAAAGCACTACCTAGGACATGAAAACTTGGCACTTAGTGCGCAGGCCTGTGCTTGCTTTAAATAAGCCCAGGGACAATGGATAACTTAGTCCTGCTTTACAACAAAGGCCCTACAATGGGTCTGTAGATGTCCATCACAGGGCCTGTTGTTGAATCTGTACGCGTAACTGTGTAGCAAAGATCATGTTTTAGAAGTAAAGTGCTGTCTTCAAACATTCATTATGATCCTGGCAGCCTGTTTTGTATTATAACTGCTAGATTACCAGCCTTTAGAAGGTGTTAAATATATTAGCTGGACTAAATAATGCCTAGACAGATACTGTGTTAATAGAATATAAACTTAATTACAGAAGTATTACTGTGATATTTTAAAGTATACACTAAGATTTTTCTCTTCTGAAAAATCCTACTTGTGATGCAATACCTAGGCTTCCTTATAATTTAGAAAAACAGAAGACTAACAAGAACAAGATGTGACACAGTGGTTTCCTTATGACATTCAAAGACTAAGATCTACGCTAAACGATGTCAACAGCTAGAAAGGAGTGCCTTTTCTCAAAGAACCTCGAAACTCACTTCTGCCAAAACAGAGACAGATGCCCGACATCTCAGCCTTCCGCACAGTGCGGCCTCACCTTCAAGTCAGGGATGTTGAACTTGGAAGAGACTGCAAGGTTATTGTTCTTGGAGGTTGCTGCATGGAGTTTCTCCCATGTTTGCTGACAGGTTTTCTCCCCAGGAGCGGATATGAGCCAGAACTCACTCATGTTTGTTCCCTCTTTGGTAATCAAAGAGAAGCTGTGGTGTTAGAAGAGAGCAGTAGCATTTAATGTCCTGAAGGACAACCTCACAACAGGCAGGCTATAGAAGCCCCAGAGGCCCTGGTGTTAAAAAGCAGTGGTATACTACTAGGAGACTGCAAACCAGGATTGGGGGAAGGGGAGGGGCGAAGGGGATTTCAGTCATTGGGAAAAAGCTCTTGAAGGGGAAATTGGGACCCTGGTCCCTCTCTCCCTCCCCTCTGTTTTAATCTCGAATCTCATTATTTTGCCCAAGCTGGCCTCAAACTTTTAGGCTCAAGCAATCTTCCCACTTTGGCTTCCCAAATATCTGCAATTACAGGAATATGCCAGGCCTCTTTTTTGTTTTCACTGCAATGAAGAAAACAAGACTTTCAGCTACACAGGCAGGCTGGATGCACTGAGCCACCAGCAGCCCCAGCAGCTGCTAGGCTCTTCACTGCTGCCCTGGCTATGCGGTGCTGGCTATTTTCCCGTATCTGGTTTCCTCCACCTAATATTACAGTTACTAAATAGAGCTATCTCACCCCAGATACCAATCAGGAGACTATCCGGACTGTACAATCAGCAGTTTATCAGAGAATCTACCTGCATCATTAAGCCTCTGGTTGTTTTGTTTTGTTTTTAGCAGTATGGAGACTAATGGAGACTAAACCCAGCGCCTCTGGCATGTTAGGTAAACACTCTATGACTGAGACCTGAAACAGGGTCTCACTAAATTGCCTGATAGCCCAGGCAGGCCTTGAACTTTCAAAATCCTCCTGCCTTGGCCTTCCTAACCAGACAGGATTACAGGCCTGTACTCTAGACCAGTCTAAACTATCTTTAATGCCAATTTCCTAGGTGACCACAGTTTTGGGAATGTTTTGTTATATGTTTTTGTTATATGTTTTGTTATATGTTTATACCAACAGACCTGGTAAAGTGTATTTGGGTGTACTTTTTCACTTGCTCTTTCCCCAAATGGCAGGTAAGGAAACCAATCGTTCTAATTCTTCCGGACAGTAGTGTCAAGTCCCTGAGCTTAGCATCTCTGTAGCAGTGCGAGCCAGTAGATGTCTGTCTCACCATTCTAAAGTACCTTTCTCGGCCCACAAATGCCCAAAGACTCCCAGAAACAGGAAAGAAAACCCTATTTTCTCATCTATAAATACCTGCCTCTCTACTCCACTCAGCTTTTATCAGGATAGAAGGAAATAATGTCACAAACTAATCTAAATATGGTGGAAGAGTATCTGTGAAAATCTAGAACACTCTTTAAGTCTTGCTTTTAACTGGCGCCCTTTTGGGAGATGAGAAAGAAAAGACAAAGTAGCCTTTGCATTTGGTACTTCCTGTGTGCACACACATGTCTTCAAACTGTCATGTTCCAGTCTCACAATAACCCTATGAGAAACTCACAGCTTTGTCATTTACCTGAGGGCACATTCTCTTAAGGACTCTCTGTGCTGTGCTAGAGAAGAATGTTGGTGTGTGCGTGCATGCCACTGTACACGTGTGGAGGTCAGAGAACTAATCTTGGGAGCGGCTTCTCTCCCACTTTATTGGGAGGGGCAGGGTTTCTGTCTCTGCTGCACTGTACTCTCACCACAGGAGGGCTGTGGTTACAGGGGTGCAGTACTGCACATGGTTTTGGGGGTCATAGGACTTGTGCAGCCAGAGCTTTCACCCACTGAA
Source organism: Psammomys obesus (assembly GCF_907164565.1). Lineage (NCBI taxonomy): Eukaryota > Metazoa > Chordata > Mammalia > Rodentia > Muridae > Psammomys > Psammomys obesus. Next base: position 38,892,445 of record NW_026596079.1, read on the forward strand.
CATCTTCTCGGTCCATATTTCTTGAATACTGGTGAATGAGTAACCCTAAGGATTAAGAGGCGAGTGTGAGTTCGAGGCCAGCTTTGTCTACAAAGTAAATCTAGGACAGCCAGGGCTACACAGAGAAACCCTGTCTTGAAAAAACAAAAACAAATAAACAAACCCTGAAGTTTAAACAAACTAACAGGTAAACTAAATTATAGTTAGTTACCTACTTTCACTTTCCTTTCCTGGAATATAATCTGAAGTACTTGATGAAATACAACCATTTTAAGACTTCAATTAGTTCCTGAGCAACATAAGGACCTGTTGAACCACTGCAAAAATCAGAATTAAGAACATTTGTAGTGCCTCATGCGTTTAACCCGCTAACAAGGAAGAGGCAGGCAGAACTCTCTGTAAGTTCCAGGCCAACCAAGACTACAATGAGAGCCTGTCTCAAAAAACAAAAAACAAAAACAAAAAAAAAAAAAAAAAGTCTTTTTAATTCAGGAGGGGTAACTCACGGAAGAGGCCGAAACAGGATTACCAGGAGTTCATAGCTGACTGAGTTACATAGCAAGACCCTGCCTCAAAACTCAAAAACAATCAGGCATACTGACACACTCTTGGAACCTCAGCATTTAGAACTGTCTCCAAAAACCTAGCCCTATCAATCAACTCCATGTCAGCCCTGGCCCATGCCGCTCTGCTTCTGTCCTAACGATAGGCTCTGCACGGTCTAGAATCCCAGCTTCTGTGTTGATGGAAGCAGAGGTACTGTTCTCTTCGGTGCCTGGCTTCCCTGGCTCCGGATGCTCAACATTCATTCCTGTATTGCTTGGTAGGCCACTGCATGACCCCACTATGCTTTTACCTACAGATAGACATTAGATGTGCTGGCTTTTATGAACAAAGATTTTTGTGACACTATTTCTTGGGACAGAGTTATATTAGTGTACCTTCTAAGCAATTAACTATAGTACATTTGACCTCATAGCAGCTGCCAAATTGTTTTCCAGCAAAGAGAAAACATCTTGTGTTCCCAATTATTAAGCACTCAAGCTCCAGTCGTCCCTCCTGCTCACTAACATCAATGTTCTCCGCCTCACCTTTAGCCTCTCAGTAGCTGCAGAGATGTATCCTGCATGCCCACAACCTATGTCCAAGAAGGCTAGTGAAATTCACTATCTCATGTTACCTGCACGCCTGTGCCCTCTTCTACAGTTTCTTTTTAAATTATCTGTTCACATATTTGTGTGTGTGCCGGTATATAGGGGCCAGAGGGCAGCCCCAGGTGCTGTTCCTCAACTGACATCAACCACCCTTTTTTGAGACAGGGTCTCTCCCTAGCCTAGAGCTGACCATGTAGGTTAGGCTGGCTCGATGTACCTGTTTCAGCTTTGCAAACACTGGGATTACAAGCACCAACAAATACATTTGGCTTCTTTTTTCCCCCCTAAATAAGTACTAGGGATTGAAGTTAGGTCCTCATGCTTGCACAGCAAACATTTTTTTTTACTGATTTTTTTTAATTAATTACAGTTTATTCACTTTGTATCCCCCCACAGCAAACATTTTAACATTTTACTATCTCCCCAGTTCCTGTGTACCCATTTGAAAAAAAAAAAAAAAAACAAAAAACAAAAAACTGACTTATTACCGAATTCCAGAGTTTGGTATATTGATAAAATCTGATACACAATCAGCTTTTAGCTCTGTACCACTACAACCTGACATAAAGGATCAATTGATGGCATCCATCAGGTGGCAAGATAGCACATCACAGTAAATGAGCACAGCAGAGAAAGAGGATGGACAGGAGTCCCACAGGTCTCCACGGCAGACCACCAACAACTTAAAGACTTCCCATTAGTGGAGTGGTAGGAATTCAATTCCAAATTACTGGGCTGGGGATGCAGCTCAACGGCAGAGCTCTTGCCTACCCCTAGGTCATGAGGCCATAGGCCTGACCCCTAGTACCACAAAAATAAATCATCCAGTTGGGGAGCGGTGACATAGACCTTTAATCCCAGCACTCAGGAGGCTGAGACAAGTGGATGAATACAAGACCAGCCTGGTCTGCTAGGACAGACAAGGCTACACAGAGAAACCCATCTTGAAAAAACAACCAACCAACAAACAAACAAATAATCCAAGCAATAGCACATATGTATTATACCCATATGGCTTGTCTTTTTTTGGTTGGTTGGTTGTAGTTTTGTTTGGTTGTTTTGAGACAAGGTCTTTCTATGTAGCTCTGGTTGACCTGGAACTCTTTCTTTGTAGATCAGGCTGGCCTTGAACTCACAGAGATCTACTGGCTTCTGCCTCCCAAGTGCTGGGATTATAAGTGTGTTCCCCCATACCTGGCTGTCTTCTTCAAACTAATAATGAAAGTCGTTATGACGTTTTCATAGGTAAGGTTGTACCCTGCTCATACTCCATCCTCCTCCACCGCCATCCACTCTCCTCTCTCTCCCTGAATCCCTGGTCTCCTTCCTCCACTCAACGTCCCTCCTTGGGCTCAGATCATACATACATGAATGCATGCAAGTTAAATCTAGATTCTACAATAAAAACAGTCCTGTCTCTGCTGGTTTCTTTCTCTCTGACAAATAGTCACCCTTCCTCAGTAGGTCATGTGTTATGTGTATGTGTCACTCACACACATACACACATTGATTTTCTGAAGTCTAGGACTTTTTGTTTCCATGAGGGACATGGTGTGGACATGAGGTTTCATGTGGCCCAGGCTGGCCTTGAACTGCCCTCCTTTTCAAGGACTAAGATTACACACACAAGCCACGTACTTTGTTCTTTTATTTAAATGTTTATTTTGTGTGGGTGTGTGCACACATGTGCATGTGGAGGTCCCAGGCCCTGTGGGTTCAGTGATCTCCACATGTGGATGATGCTGGAGATTGCTCGGGCTGTCCGGCTTGGTGGCAGCCACCTCTACCCACTAAGCCATCCTGCCAACCACTGATCTCTTCTCTCTACGGTGACTCTGAAAAGACCTGTTCAATTGTGCCAATGTCCAATTTATTGACTTTTTTAAAAAGCCTTATTTTTTTTTTTTTCTGTGCCACATAAACACTTGCCTGCCACAAGTCAAGTATCATCCTGTTTGGAATTTCACTTCTTGACCCTATATGCAGTTTTCACCTAATCTGGAAATTCTTCAGCTACTACTCCCTGTATTTTTGTCTGGTCCCTTTCCTCTGAGACAAAATCCCATTAGAACACCTGACCTGACCCACAGGCCTCTCAACTCTGCACACTGTTCTCAGCTATTTTCTCTTCGCACATTAGTCTTGCTCGCACATTCAACTTTACTGCTTTACTTTCTTAACGACGTGTGTGAACATACACAAGTATGTGTGCACACTTGTGCATGTGCATGCTCACACTCACAGTGCCCTCAAATGTCAGCACAGGACTCTGAATGCCCTGAACTAGAGCTGCGGCTGGCTACGTGAAGTCCATGTTAAGGCTGTGACGTGAATCCAGCATTTTCCTGCAAAAGCAACCACTGTTCCAGCCTCATCAGCCAATCTTCTCATCTATTACCATTTCAGTAGGGCAGAAATCAGGAAGCAGAGGCAGGCAGGTCTTCAGGAGGTCAGCCTGGTCTAAGAAAAAAACAAAAACAGAACGGCCCAAAGCATATGGTTGTGTTAAATCTCTGTAGATTACATGACGCCTGCAATACCAGCAAAGGAGGCAAGGCGGGCAGTGAATCCGAGGCCAGCACCGTCTACAAATGGAGTCCAGGACGGCAGGGCTATTCCACAGAGAGAGCATGTCTTGAAAAACCAGAAAAGAAAAAAACAAAAAACAAACAAAAAAAGCTTTTTAGTTCAGATACACTTTCCAGCTTTAAATTCCACCTTTTAAAATTTTCCATTTACTTGCTCATTATGATACTTTCCATTAAATCACTGATCATATTTATAATTTATCACGCTACATTATTATTGTGTTGTATCTTCCTTTTGAGAATGTTGGAGGACCGAACAGACGGCTCAGTGGGTGAAGGCACATAACAGCAAATCTTGATGACCAAGTTCCACATGGTAGGAGGGCTGTCTCCTGCAAGCTGCTCTGGCTTTCACACATGTTCATGCACACCCACACACCTTATATAATTTTTTTAAAAGATGTTTGGAATGGGATCTTACTATGTGACCCTGGTTGGCCTGGAGCTTGTTATGGTAAACCAAACTGGCCTCAAAACTCAGAGAACAGCCTGCCTCTGCTTCCCAACTGCTAAAATTAAAGGTACGTACGTACCACGAAGTCCAGCCTAATTTTTTTTAAAAGACAATGCTGTGCTTTGTTCTGAAAGGCACTTGTCTGCTGGCATTTTTCTAGAACAAGAATGCAGCACAGGGACAGACCACTCACCTGGAAATCCCTTAGGTCTGGATTTAAGAAAAGACAGGGGGAAAAAGGGGTAGGCAGGGAGGTATTACTGTGCTGGCAGCTTTTCAATTTACAGCTGTCTATGCAGTCTTTGCTTAATCTCCTATCAACCCTACAAAGGCTGCTGACCATTTCTCTGTCCATTTACCTGAAGATTTAAACTAGATAAGCCTTCCCCAGCCCAAGTCAGCAAGAGCAACTGACTACAGTAATGTATCTGCAGAGGAGAAAGCTGGAGGCCTGCAGAGCTAGCTGTCTCTTTCTAGGATCCTGCACAGCCTTATCCACTGTCTAGAAGCAGTTTCTTGCTGGGCAGAGCGGTGCACTCCTGTAACCACCACTCGGGGAGGCAGAGGCAGATGGATATTTGTGAATTCCAGGCCAGCCTGGCCTACAAAGGGAGTCCAGGACAACCAAGGCTACACAGAGAAACCCTGTCTTCAAAAACCAAAAAAAAAAAAAAAAAAAAAGTAAAAGCGGTTTTCCACCTAGCTTGACCAGACTTGTAGTTGTTTGTGAGGGAAAGCAAGCCCAATTTTAGCCAGAAGCTGAAGTCTCTAGTTTTGCTGTACACATTAGTCACAACCTTTGGTATGTTATCCAGTAGATATTTATTTCTGTGTGGAAATTCAGCCACATCCTCCAGCCTCCTTCTCAGTCTTGTGTTTTGCATTTAATTTACAGTAAAAAAACAAACAAACAAACAAAAACAGGATAAAAGACAATGAACACCAGAAATTTCATAAGTATAGGCAGAAAAAAATGAAGCAATACACACCAATGAAAATAATTTATTTTGGTATAATGGAAGTGTTCATTTTTATTACAGATAAAATTCATACATTACTGACAAGCTGTCTTGATTGGCAAAATATAAATTCACTCAAAGGAGCTAATGAAACTAAGACAACTTGTCATCATGGATTATAGTACCTAAAGCCAGGTGTGGTGGCACATGCCTATAATTCCAAAAGTTCAAGGCCAGCCTGGGCTACAATACTGATCAGCTTGTTGTCAGCCTGACAGAAGCTAGGGTCATTTAGGAAGAGGAAACCTCAAATGAGAAAACATCAATGGTTAAGGGCACTGGCTGCTCTTCCAGAGGCCCCGGGTTTCAATTTCCAGCACCCACATGGAAATTCACAACTGTCCCTAACTCCTGGCCTTGAACTTGGAGGTCCACCTGCCTCTACTTCCTGAGTACTGGGATTAAAGGCATCTGCCATCATAGCCTGGCTAAAGCTTTTTCTTTTCTTTTGCACAAACTGTTCTCTGACTATAACAACCATCCAAGCCATTTTCTCAACCAAGCCATCTATCCACCAAACGCATCAACATCCACCCAAGCACATCTCTCTCTAACCTTGTCCACTGAGCCCAAGTAAATGTTATAACTGTATTAAGGTAGACAGGTATTTTATATCTAGTCTTTTAATTAACTTGTAATTGTTTTCAATTTAGGATCTTATTCATCTCAAGTCCCTAGAATTATGCTTGCCTCTGTGAAGGAAAACAAATGAAATGTAGTCCCTGTTATCAAGGAACTTCCAGTGATGGCCACAATCTCTGTAAGAAAGTAGACAATACTCAGGCAAGTGTACGTAGGTAAAGAGATACGGTATGAGGGGCAGGGCCATGTAGGGCCAAGACAAGAAAACAACCTCAGCACAATACATTAGCAGCCCAACAGCTCAAAGCACAAATAAAGAGAGAAAGCCCAGGTCCAAAGCTCTGTTATTACTTAATTACTACCTCTCCCCCCCCCCTTTTTTTTTTTTTGGTTCTTCGAGCCAGGGTTTCTCTATATAACAGTCCTAGCTGTCCTGGCTTTGAAGACCAGGCTGGCCTCAAACAGAGATCTGCCTGCCTCTGCCTCCCTGAGTGCTGGGATTCCAGGAGTGTGCCACCAAGCCTGTCTAATTACTACATCTCTTATCTATGGTAACCTGAAGGCTAGAATTATTCTCCTACCACAATGGTTTCAATGTAAAATAAAAACAGCAATTTGGCAACTTACACAGTACCACAAAAGGTGGGGGTACTGGGCCTGCACAGATCTGCTGGCATTGCTTCTGTGAATGGAGAGTAAGACAAACCCCAAAGAGGGGCAACCACAGAAAACAGGATGGTGCTCCAGTAAGTAGCCCAACCCTGTACTGATTTTAATGCTTTCAAGAAACCAGTACTATCCAGCTGTGGTGCACACACCAATAACCTCAGCACTTGGAAAACTGACGCAGCAAGCTTGAGGCCAGCCGAAATGACAATCTTGAGGTCCAGGTCTGCCTGAACGATGCATAGTACAATCTTGTCTCAAAAGGAAGTATGAAAGATAGACAGGAAGTACACTCTACCTCTGAAACACTTCTAAGAGTAATTTAAATTCCACACGAATTAGGGCTGCAGGATGGTCTAGATGCAAAGTGACTTCCTTTTTGGCCCTTTAAATTCCAGTTGGCGTTCCACATCCAAGGACTGCTATCTGGAGGGCCAGTGCGACACCTCAGTGAGCAGAGGCACTTGCCACCAAGCCTGATGACTTACCCAATTCCCAGGGCCCATATGGGGGAAGAGGACTGAGCCCCACGCTTACAAGTTATACGATGATCTACACAGAAGCACTGTGGCACATGCATACACAGACATACACACTAAATTAAGTGGTACACTACTCAGCCATTAAAAACAAGGACATCATGAAATGTACAGGCAAATGGATGGAACTGGAAAAGATCATCCTGAGTGAGCTATCCCAGAAGCAGAAAGACACACACGGTATATTCTCACTTATAAGCAGATTTTAGTCATATAGCACAGGATAGACATACTGTAATGCAACAACCCAAGAAGATAAGTCCGGTTGGCATCTTAGGCTTCATGTCGGTCCACTAGTCAGGGGAGTGGGGGATATCTCTGACACAGACTATGTGCCTGCTTTTTTGATCATTTCCTTCTGATGGGACTTTCCTACCAGGCCAGAGGGGAAGAAGATGAACTCAGTCCTCATGTGAATAGATGAGCTGGGGTGTCTGGGGGGGGGCTCCCCTATTCTTCAGAAAAGGGGAGAGGGGATTCAGGAGGGAGGATGAGAATAGGAGAGGAGGAGAGAAGGCCTATGACTGAGATGTAAACTGAATTAACTTAAAAAGAAAAGAAATGAAAAAAAGTCAAGAAAATATTGTGAGGACGTGGGTACCAGTGATGAATATGTATAGCCTCTTTCCTTATCATTATTGGCTAAAACAGAACAACTCCTTACAACAGCAGTTCCACTGCATTAGGTAGATGGTTTAAAGTGCACAGGGCATGTGTGTAGTAGCTACATGGAGACACTCAGCCATCTGACAGAAGGCACTGAGTCATCTTTGACTTTGGCATCCACCAGGGAAGAGAGAATATACCGAATCAAGTCCTTTGGACACCAAGGAAAACTAAGCTAACTAAAGCTGCTATTACAACAGGCACAGGAAATGGTATGCTGCAGGTGACCGTGTAATAGCCCTCCAAAAAGCACTTCCACCTTTCACAGAGGTGATCAAGACCAGACATTTTCACAAATCACTAGTTTTAAAGTTGTCAATCCTATCCCACACCATCATTAAGACTATACAAATAAATGTTTCCTTTTTGAATGTAAACATTTTACCCTTCAGAGCAGAAGCGTCTTACTTGTGGTTGTGGAAGGGGCTTATTCCTAGCTGGTTTAATTGTTTCTAGCAAAAACCTAATCCCAGCACTCTGGAGGAAGAGGCAGGCGCAGGCGGACTGCTGTGAGTTCAAGTCAGTCTGTCTGCAAATCAAGTCCAGAACAGCCAAGGCTACACAGAGAAACACTGTCTCGAAAAACCAAAAACCAAAACCAAAACCAACAAAAACAACTGTGTCTAGCGACTAAAGGGAGAGCTTTAGTTTCACTACTTCCAGGATTCATATGAGATCTTAGAATTGTCAGACCACATATCATCAATAAACACATCTTCATTTTATTCAAGTTTAAATTTTATTTTTTTAATATTTATTTATGCAGCATTATGCCTCGATGTGTGCCTGTGCACCAGAAGAAGGCACCAGATCTTACTATAGATGGTTATGAGCCACCATGTGATTGCTGGGAATTGAACTCAGGACTTTTGGCAGAACAGTTCTTAACCTCTGAGCCATCTCTCCAGCCCCTCAAATTTAAATTTTAAGTGAAACAATATTTATTAAAGACTAAGTGTCTTCAGTACATTTAAGTATGAAAGAAAAGAATCTTTAAGCAGTTTTTTCAGTACATTTAAGTATGAAAGAAAAGAATCTTTAATCAGTTTTGTTTATAAATGACTATCTTTTCATCCCAGTTGTCAAGAAATAGATTTCTAAGAAAAGCCTTGCTTTCATGCAGGTACCCATCAAGCAAGCAGGAAGACTCTGATGCAGCTTAGGCCCAGCACAGCAAATGGTATTCTAGCGACTACAGTGTACTCTTGAAATGTACTCAAAAACCTTGAGTACATTCCTTGGAGCTGGGGAACGTAGCTTGGTTGGCATGGTGCTTGCCTAGCAAGCCTGAAGCCTTGAGGTCTATTGCCAACACAACATAAACTCTGTGTGGTGGCACATACCTTATTCCTAGCACTTGGGAGATAGAGAATCCAAAGTTCAAGGTCATCCTTGATTTACAGTTCTAGGTGAGGCCAGCCTAGGCTACATAAGACTCATTCAAAAATAACAGTACATCACTTTACAAACTATAATATTGGAAAGTACCTAGTAATTTCTGGCAAAGCTATTATACTTGAATTGGCACACTGGCCAACATTTGCAGTATGTCTATCACTGAAAGTCATAAACTATGAGAGTGGAGAGATGGCTCAGAGGTTAAGAGAACTGACTGTTCTTCCAGAGGACCTGGGTTCAATCCCCAGCACCCACATGGCAGCTCATGTAACTCCTACTCCAGGAGATCTGACCACCTCATATAGATATACATGCAGTCAGACACCAACGTAGATAAAATAAAAATATGTTTTAAAAAAAGTCATAAACTAGAACTCTCTCAGCCTGGGAAAATGGCATGCCTTTGGAATCTCAGCATCTAGGAGACAGAAAGATAGAATTTGAGTCTAGCTTGGACTTTATAGGGAACACCAAACCAGCTTGAGCTAGTGTGAAACTCTATTATAAAACAAAAATGATGGGCTGGAGAGATGGCTCAGCAGTTAAGAGCACTAGCTGCTCTTTCAGAATTCCTGAGTTCAATTCCCAGTACTCATGTGGTAGCTCATGACCATCTATAAGACGATCTGACACCCTCTTCTGTCTTAGGTATACTTGCAAACAAAACACTCCTATGTATAAATAAATCTTTAAAAAAAAAAAACAAAACAAAACAAGAATGACATGACCAAAGAGATGGCCCAGTGGGAAAGAGCTCTTCCTGTACAGCCTGGTGATCCAAGTTCTAGCCTCAGAACCTAAGTAAAAAGATGGTTTGGGTGGCACGCACCTGTAATCCCAGCATGCCTACGACGAGGTGAGGGGCAGAGATACAAGTCAGCCACCTGGTGCACACAGTGCAGCAGCAGACACCACAGGAAGGAGAGAAGCAACTCCTCAAGGTCATCTTCTGACCTCCACATGAACCGTATGACATGACCCCGAGCCTAACCACACTGCCACCTTCCAGGTCGTTCCTTCCCTTCTCATTGGGCTGGTCATTCATAGTCCTGACTATTGCACAATACACTGTGATGTAAGGTGAGGCCTCCGATAACACATCCAGGTCTGCAATTCAAGCTAAAGGCTTAGGACCAGGGCCGAGATGCGGCTAACCGGCACACGCCAGTCAGCTATGCACAGACTGACTCAGTTCCTCACCCTCCACCCCGCCCTTAAAATGTTGGTTCCCCCAGCTCATCTGAGCTTTTCAACTGCTTCAAAGACAACACATATTGAATCACGAGTAATAAAAAACACTCCAATATGCTAAACAATTTGGTGTTAAATTCCTTTGGTGCATGTTATCGCTGCTCCATGCAGAGCAGAGAACAGTAAATAAAGGTACAAGTATGTCCAAAATCATAGCTAGTAGCTACACTGACCAGACTGATAAACCCCATTCAAGTTTTTCATACAATAAGAAACATTAAAATGCAGTTTCTTCACTTAACAGAACCATTAAAACAAAAACTGAATTTACAGGAATATTCCTCTTATTTTCTCTATTTGCAACACTGAATACCTGTCCAAGTATGTGATGACAATGATCTTTCTCCTTGAGGAATGTATAGGACTACCTGGAGTTGTCCCAATGTGAGGATTATTAATCAGAATTTGGTGGATGACTCTAAACATGGGCCAATCCTGTCTAAAATGCCACTAGCATTATGGTTCAGAAGCACTAACTAGTACAAACTAAAGGTGAAGTTAACAGGCCAGGCTGGATCAGAAAGCTCAGTGGTTAAGAGCACTTGCTTGCTGCTCTTGAAGAACCAGGTTCAGTTCCCAACACTCACATGGTGGCTCACAGCTCACCAGTAACTCCAGTTCCAGGGCCTTTTCTGACTTCCACAGGCACCAGGCAAATGTGGCATATATAACATACATTCAGATGAAACATTCATACACAAAATAAAAATATCTGCTTTAAAAAGTTACTACACCAGTTAGCTGGGTTAGCTTATAATAACTTCCTCTTCATTCAGTCTGCTTTAAATGCTTAGGAAACGCCTGCCTTTCCCCCACATGGCAGCTTTCATTGACACTGAATTCACAGATTCTCATGCTTTTGCTTCTCAAGTGCTGAGATTAAAGGAATATATCACAACTGGCATCAGACTTTTTCTATAGAAAGCCAGTATTATATCCGCCCAATATTCTATTTTCCAATGCACACCATGTTCCTCACTTTAGAACTATAGCTAACAAGCCTCTTGAATCCTGCTGTAACAGAAGTACCTCTCCTCCACTGACCACCTGACTCAATTCTTTGAGCTGAGTAAATGTACAGCACATTTGCACAAGTATATTGATTGAAGCACACTTCTCACTGGAGCATGCTCTTTCATTATCCAGATCATAGGTAACAGGAGTCCACTGATGCATGTCTGAGATACCGATACTTGGGAGGCAGAGGCAGGAGGATCAGGAAGGACCAGAAGCTACCCTGGGATATATGTGGCCTTACCTCAACACAAAAGGAAAATTTCAGCTCACCTTGGTTTAATGCCTGAGCTCTTTCCAAGAACACCACACTAATGCTGTGTTAAAAACATCGATGACAGCAAGGCATAGCAACGCACACCTTTTATCCCAGGTCTCAGAGGCAGAAGCAGGCGGATTTCTGAGAGTTTGAAGGCAGCCTGGTCTATAGAATGATTTTTAGGACAACCTGGGGCCTTGTCTCAACAGGGAAAAACAAAACAAAACAAAACAACAAAACAAAACAAAACAATGAAATGGAATCAAATGCAAATTAATTTGTAGCTAAAATGAAATATAGTTCTATATCCAAACAGTGAAAACAATGCACCTTCAGATAGATTACTATCTGCTCAAAGACACACTACAAAAGGTACTTAGTCAAAACTATTGCTATTACTACGAAAAATCAAGTACAAAAGAAGGGGACAGGAATTACACACCTGTGCCCCAGCATTTGGGAGGTGGAACAGAAGAATGAGTAGTTCCAGGCCAACCGGGGCTAGATGTGTCAAAGGAAGACTTATTGCCAACCAAGGGACTGGTGGACTGCAGAGGCCCTTTGTAAAGGCTCGCTGTGGCATGTTAGTCTTGCTCTCGACCAGTGGTCTTTATTCTACAAGTTATGGCAACAACCACAGAATTTCTGAAGCCCTTAAGTTTAAGGTTAAAAAAAAAAAAAACTAACATAAATGAGAATGCTAAGCTCTATAAACATGCTAGGCAGTGTGAGCTAGCCTGGTCTACAGAGTGAGTTCCGGGTCAGCCAAAACTACAAAAAGAAACTTCTGTTGTCTCAAAAATATATATATGTGTACATACATGTACATGTGCATACATGTGTGTATATTTATATATACACACACGTATGTCAGCACTCAAGGTGCAGAGGCAGGCAGACTTCTGAGTTTGAGGACAGGCTGTTCTACACAAGAAACCCCATCCTGAAAAACAAAAAAAATAAATAACAAATAAATAAACACACAACGATGATTCTTTTAATACTAGCACTCAGGAAGCAGAGGCAGATCTCCGTGAGTTCAAGGTCAGCCTGGTCTATACAGTGAGTTCCAGGACAGCCAGGGAATCAAAGTGAGACTGTCTCAATAAAATAAAATAAAATCCTGCTCTGTTGTGAATGTGGAATTAAGAGTAGCCGCCTTGCTCTCAACATTCAGGATGCAGAGTAATATTTCTTGAGATATGATCCAGTATCTGCAAAGTAAAGGGAAAAGGATCCTGTAGCTCTGAGCTGAAAACCTGAGGCTCCAACTCCAGCACAAGTGAGACTCACTTATTGCCAAAGAACTGTGATTGACACCTTGAACACCAGCTCCCCTTGCTGCTCCCTACTCCTCCAGCTAGACAGTAGACAGAAGCCCAAGCCACACTTACAGAAAAGCAGTTCTGGGTTTTTCCAGACAGCATCTTGCTATGCAGCCCTGGCTGGGCAGCAACTCAATATATATGCCAGGCTGGCTAAAAACTTGCGGCAGTCCTCCTGCCTCCGACTCCCCAGTGCTAGAATTACAAGTGTGTACCATGCCCAGCTTATAGAAGCAGTTTCTTTTTCTTCTTCTTCTTCTTCTTCTTCTTCTTCTTCTTCTTCTTCTTCTTCTTCTTCTTTTCTTCTTTCTTCTTTCTTCTTTCTTCTTTTTCTTTTTTTTTTTTCCAGACAGTGTTTCTCTGCATAACCACCCTGGCTGTCCTTGGAACTTACTCTACAAATCAGGCTGGCCTCAAATTCAGAGATCCACCTGCCTCTGCCTCCCAAGCGCTGGGATCAAAGGTATGCCACCATGCCAGGCTCAAAAGCAGTTTCTAAAGCACAAGCTGCAAGTGCAGGAGCCCTTGAAGCTGTCCTAACTAGTTGAGTTTCACCAAAAGATTTGATTCAAAAACACTGTGCTCCTCAAAGAACTTTCCCTTCCCCTCTACATGTGACTGTGGAGACTACATAGGTAATCAGCAAAAATTCCATCTGAAGTCAGAAAACATAGAAGTTTGGCTTCTCTGCTTATAGTGCAATGCATCTAAATGGGTTACTATTTACATAATGAACAGCATTTTCAACTGCTGTCCTTCAAAGAGCCAGGAGAACAAAATAAACACGAAAGCAGGCAACAGATGACATTACAAAGGATAAATGGAAAAGACTACGATTTTGGCAAGAGTCTCCCCCAACCATCTTCAGAATGACCCAGCATTGTGTACTTCAGGTCTACGCACAGCACTGGAATAATTACCTTGGGGGGGGGGGGGGGCACGTGCAATGCAATCTTCCTTTCCCTTGAGTATTCCCCCTGGATTCCTCAATGTGGACAGAGGACGCCCCCAATCCTTCAGTGGACTGCAGGATGTGTGTCCCCCTGAGCTAGTCTCAGCGACTTATCACCTTCCACATCTTCACAGAACTACTTCTAAGGCCACAGTCTATAATCTTCTCTGGCTCTTCTTCGCGCCCTTCAGTCTCACCCAGCTCTCCCCACATGCATTCATCTCTGCCTGTCTGTCCACTCCCGCCTGCCACACCTTTCTCAGGCCAGGCCCCTGCAATTTCTGGAAACGTGTATTCCTCCTCTGTTCCCTCAATTTGGAATGTTCTTTCCGTGCCTGTTGTTCCCTTTTCACAGGATCCTCTTTTCAGACCTTAGGTGCTCATGCACTCGGCAGAGCCTCAGACTCTTCCACAAAGGTCACATTCCTGGGGACGTCTCCGCACCACTCTCTTACTCCTTCAACCACGTTTACCCCGTATGTATAACATTTCCAGTTTTCCAGACACGGTCTCACTATTTAGCTCTGGCTGGCTTTGCCTCTCAAGCTCTAGGATTACATGTGTGTGCTATGACATGCTACTTGGACCTATCTCCTTCATATCTGTCGTAAGCTCTGTGAGAGCAGAGACCCTACCTGTTTCCAAGGCCTTAGTGTCCCCACATGTGGACACTGGTGTGGAGCGTGCTCTATCAGCAGGTATCACCAGACCTCAAAACTACTTCACACTTTTTCCACAATGCAGCCTCCTACAAACCTGGCCTTTGGCACCCCTGAAACATGTCTTCTCTCTCGTGAGGCCTTCAAATACCGGGGCTTTCACTGAAAATAAAGTTCTTCTCGGTTCTCTCCAATCCTACTGACTTGCCAAAACCCAAATTCAAGTTTTCTTTCCTCCAAGGCATTTCCTCCGCTTTCTGTTTTTTACATCTTTCCCTGTGACTTATTTTCCCACCATTAATGTAACCTTCTAGGGCTGGACTAGTCACACCCCACCGCTCCACTCCCGGGGTAGCAGTAATTATTACTGAGCAGACAATTTTCCCTTGACACATTACATTTCTGCCTCTACAAAGAATACTAGCTTCCCTTTATGCCTCATAGGTGATTCGATTTGCCTTATAGGAGACTTTGTCCGCAAGTGCCCCCCCCCACACACACACACGGGTTTTTGCTTTGACTATTCTAGTGAAATGGTTTTAGCTGCGTGTGTTCCTGTTCTGTCCACTGCCTACAATGACCTTGTATCCTCTATGATTGACCCCAGACTGCAAAGTAGGCACCTCTTCCCTGAAAACTGTCGTTCCCTCTACTCACGTGCAGTTGGGAACACCCAGTGGAGACTGCACACACACCAGCCCAGATCCTTATCTGAGCCATTATAATTCTATCACTTTCCACCCTCTCACAAGTGACCAGGACTCGATGGGACTCCCACCCAACAAGAAGAATCCGAACCTCTTCCTTCTGCCACTGAGTTCCCCGCCAGGGGCCCTTTCCCTTCCTTCTTCCAAACACACCAACCCTAGGCCCCGAGATGCGGAGAACCGGCGCCCAGGCCGGCTGCAGCTCCGACGCCACAGTCCAGGGGCCCGCGCCCGCCCCCATCCTTCCCCGGCGGCCACTGCAGGGCCAGCTCCCGGGCTGTCGCTCACTGACCCGGGAAGGTGTCTCAGGAGGAGGCGGCGGCGGCGGCGGCAGGTGCGGAGGCAGGAAGCCTGACAGACGTTAACCGCTCAGCGCTCCATCCCTCCGGGACCTAAGCTCCGGCCTCTCGGCTTCCTCGACCCCTGCGCCCACAACAAGTCACGTGCCAACCCGAGCAGTCAGCTGACCGCGGCGCACGCCGCTCCGCCTACGCGCGCCCAGCGCTGCGCGCCTGCGCGACGCGGCGGGCCTCCGGAGAGGGCGGGGCTGAGAGCGCGCAGAGCGGACTTCCGGGTGGGCGGGGCCGGCCGCTGCTGGTGCACCTGCACCGCCACGCCGGCACCTGGGAACGTCCAGCTCGCCTAAAGTTGCCCGCAGGTTTCCGCGATTCACTCCTCCAACCTCTGGCACCAACTTTTGCACTGCAAGTTTTGACGGTCCAGTTTTCGGGGAAATCTTTCTAATAGTTCACTTCAGCAGATTCACACTTTTCATTCAATCTGGTACCACTTTGTTCCGTAAAGAGTTCAGGTTTAGTTATTGAGGACTGAACAGATTAACACTGTTTTTTTAGGATTAGCTAGTAGAGTGACACCTTGCAAGGAACTTCATGTCTGGTTTAAGGGTACCAAAATGGACACAGGAAGTAAGGAAGGTTTCAGGACCCAGGCATGGACAGGGAAACCATCAGCCTTGGGTTGCAGAGTACTGAATATCAAGCTGCTCTCTCAAAGCATGCACATCTCATTGGTTGGGAAGTTAGGTGATACAAATCTCAGAATTTCGCCATCTTGGGGATTGTGGGAATTTCTGTATTAATCATGTTAAGATTTACAACTGTGCAAATTGAAGGGTCAGAGGTCCTGGAACTGTTTGCACTAAGGAATGGCACTCCTGTTACTAAGTCCTAGCTGTCTTCACTAGTGTGTGGAATAATAGCTTTTCATTGTCAGTTTGACTGGCTTTAGAATTACCTAGGAGATGGCACTCTTAACGACACTCTGCTATGTTTGCAGATGGGAGCCTAGCATAGCTGTCCTCTGAGAGGCTTCTTGGCAACTGACAGAAACAGAAATAGGAGGACCCAGAGGGAACAGGAGCTCCAGAAGAAGACAGACAGAGCCAACTAACCTGGGCCCAGGTGGGCTTTGGGAAACTGAAGCACCAACCGAGGATCATGTATGGGCCAGATCTAGGGCCCCTACACATATGTTCTCCACGGACAGGTTGGCCTTCATGTGTAAGGATGCTGTCTCTGACAAGGATTCTCTTGCCTGCCTTTCAATCACTCCCTCCCCGCAAAGGGGCTGCCTTGTCAGGCCACCATGGCATACGTATCAGGCCACCTGCTACTTCTTGACATGCTGGAATGGATAGGTGGTGGGGAGGCTCCCCTTTTCTGATGGGGAGGAAAGGTGGGATACAGGGAAGAGGGAAAGAGGGTGGGACCAGGAGGAGAGGAGGGAGGGAGCTATGTTTGGGATGTAAAGTGAATGAATAAATTAATAATAGGAAAAAGAAGAGGAAGAAGAATTACCAAGGAGACAAGCCTCTAGGTATGTTTTTGAGAGAGTTTCCAGACAGGTTTAACTTAAAACACTCACCCTGAGTATGGACATCACCGTCTTTTGGGCTGGGAGCCAACACAGAAAATTTTTTCCCAAGGGGTGGAGAGATGGCTCCAACGTTAAGAATGCCCATTACCAGCCACCACGCGGAGTACCTGTGACTCCAGCTAGCTGCAGGGGATCTGATGGCTTCATCTGGCCTCCTCCAGAACCTGTAATCATGCGCTCTCTCAGAAAGACAAACACTCATACAATTACAACTAAAATAAATCTTAAAAAATAATAAATAAGGGCTAGAGAGAGAAGGCTCAGTGAGTAAAGGTACTTGCCACCAAACCTGACGGCCTGAGTTGGAGCCCTAGGACCACAGAGAACCAGTTACTCAAGATGGTCTCCATCTCCGCATGCACATTGTAGCACCCACAAATGAACACATGTAACAAAGATTGTTAAATAAATAATACCTGAGGAGAAAGCTAACCACCAACATCCGTCTCTCTCAGCTTCCTGACTACCAATGCAATGTGACCAGCTCTCTGAGACCCCTGCCTTCAGAGCTAGAGTTACTCTTAGCACCCTACTAGAAACTGAGAGCTAAACCTTTCTGTATTCATTACTTTTCTATTGCTGTGATGATAAAATGCCATGACCAAAGCAACTTATAGCAGAAAATATTTATTTGGGCTTACATTCCAGAAGATAAGAGTCCATTGCCATCACAGCAGGGAAGTGTGGCCGCAGTCAGGCATAGCAGCTGGAACAGCTGAGAGCTCATAAATCAAACCACAAGCAAGAAGCAGAGAGCAAACTGGAAATGGTGAGTCTTTGAACTCTCAAAGCCCATCCCACAGTGAGCGCTTCCTTTAGCAACGCCACACCTCCTAAGCTTTTCCAAACAGTCCTACGCCACACCTCCTAAGCTTTTCCAAACAGTCCTACGAACTAGGGACCAAGTATTCAAATGCCTAAGGCTGGGCATATATCTCTCTCAAACGACAACAGGTTCCTTCCTTAATTTGCTTTTGTCAGTATTTTGTGGCAACAACAAGAAGGGCAAATAATACACAAAATTGTTAGCAAGGGATGGGACCTTAATTCTAATAAACCTGAATATATGTTTCTTAAGCCTTTGAAACTGGTTTGCAAGAGCAATGTGGGAGAGTTTGGAAGTGTGGGCTACAGCAGCTCTAGAATGCTGTAAGTAGAGTTTAATGAGGGGGTCCAGAAGACCAGAATGCCCACAGACATGTAAATGAAGTCCTGACTCACTAGGTTTCAGAGGGGAACAAGGATTAATTGGGAACTAGACTAGGTCCTTTGTATCGGATTCTGGAAAAGAACTTGGCTGCATACTGGCTGTGACCTGACATTTTAGATTTTAAAATATAAGGTTAAGCGCGAAAGTAATGGACTAAATTATCTGGCAAGGGATTTTATGACAGTATAACATCCAGCAATATATGAAAAATGCAATATATGAAAAATGGAGTTTGATTGAAGGATCTTGAACATACTTAGAATGGCAGGCAGGGTAGGTGTAGAGAAAGCAGGTGTCCATAAATTGAGAATCCCAATTTATGGAAATACAAATTGAAGGGACTCTAGCCAGCCTGAGTATGGTGGCAGGGCTCTGGTGAGCCTTGCCCTTCCCCTCTGTTCCCTCTGCCTTGCTAAGAACCATTAGATTACATTCCTAAAGCTAGCCACCAAGGTCTATTCCCTTATTTGGTCACTTCCTCCTCCTGAGACTGACTACCAAGGTCCAGCTATCAAAGTATTAGAGTCCAGCAATAAAAAGCCCCCATTGACTCACCTAATTAACATGCCCAATTAAAATCAAACACAGGGTTCCCCCTGTACTGTCATAGACTGCCATTTTCCTAAGGGCCATGTCTATTTCCTCTCCATCCAGAGGCAGTCCTCTGCTCCCTCCCCCCCCCCCCCCCCGGACAAAGACCCCTTCCTTGCCCTCTTCCTTGTTTGTGACAAAGACCCCTTCCCTGCCCTCTTCCTTGTTTCCTCTCCCTTCTGCCTCATCCTCCATCTAATGTCTTTGTTTCTTATTCTCTGCCCTTTGTCCCTGCATACATAAATCTCCTTTGTGCTGAGAACTTGGTCTTGGAGTGGTCTGAGCTGATACTGATCACTTCATAAATTCACTGGGCAGGAGAGAACCTGAGGAGAGTATTGCTGATGGGAGGGAGGGGTCCTTCTTCAAAAACAGCTACTTAAAGGGCTAGAGGGATGTGTAGAAAAATCACTGAGCGACTTAGAGTGGGTGGTTAGGGGAGGGAGGTCAGCTGCAGATTGGATGTACTACAGCCAGGAAAGGATGGGTTGGAGCTCCTTCTGAGCTTGAAGGATGTTAATGTGAGTAAAGACTGATCTGGAGGCAGGGACAAGCTAGCGAGAGACATGTAGATTGGCTACAGAGTAGGTGGCATAGCCATTAGGGTAGAGCTTACCCACGACTCCTATTCTCCAATGTTCATCCAAGTGATGAGTGATGGAAAGCTAAAACTAAGTGTTAATGTTGGCAAGCATGGTGCCACCACGCCTGGCAGATTCAGTTTGGCATCTCCAATATCTGCAGCCTCCATTTATGGAGGCCTCCTGGAGGCAGGCACCTGTGTTGCCGTAAGGAAAGCAGAGGAAAGGGCTGGGGACAGTGGAAATGGAATTGGGTGTAGGGGGATCTCATTCCTGGTCTGACATCCTTCAAGTGGGCAGTCTTGGGTTCCTATAACTTTTTTATTCTGTTGTAGGTCTCCCTAGGACAGAACCTTCAGCAGTGAGTGTTAGGAGGGCTAGGGAGAGGCTGGGCAGTGGCAGGGTTGGGATGAAGAATTATGAAAATGGCTATAAGAATAGGGGAAAGGGAAGCCTGTGGAGGGCATATGGCCTAGGTGGCAGCTACCAGATCATAAATGCCATTCCAAGAGATCCTGTTGTTCTGTTGAAGGGACATCTCCTCTGACTCCTTTGTCTTCTCTGACTTACCAGCAAGAGGTGGGGCATCTTTTCAGTTGGGAGGTGGTGTCAGACATTTCTAGCAGGGACCCAAATAGGCCTAGACTGGTCCTATGGAAAAACACAAACAAAACACCTGGTGGTAAAGAGGGGGTCTGGTCCCTTCCCAATTCTATCTAAGGGACCTTCCAATTGTACTAGGACAGGAGGGCTTAATCCTGGTGTGTGCCAATGGAGGGAGATAGGAGGGTGTTTGGAGCTCATGTAAATGTTAAATATATGGTAGTCAGAGCCATCATTAATTGTATGTTGGGGAAGTAAGCATATGTTTTTTGTTATAGAAGTTGAGCTTTAGGGTTCAATGTGTTCTTTCTATTATCCCTCGGCCCTGAGGATTGTGGGGAATCCCTCTGTGATGGTAATTTCCCATAGTGAGCAAAAGGTTTTGAAATGGGAGCCAGTCAATGCAGGGGCATTGTCAGTCTTTATTTGTTGAGGAATGCCCATGATGGCAAAGGTGGAAAGCATATGGTGAACCAATCTTTTTGGGTTTTCTCTCGTTTGGGCCCATATAGAATGTGAGTATGTGTTTACAGTTACAAAGACATTTTTGTCCACCAAATTGAGAAATGTGGGTAACCTCAGTTTTCCATAGGACACTGGACTTGAGACCCTGGGGATTGTTGCCCATAGTTTGTCAGGCTGGGTGGTAATAAAGGGAAGCATAGGGGAGAAGCATGTTTTTATTATACTCTGGAGTTGAGCAAGAGGAATGTGGGGGACATGGGTATGAAGTCCTTTATATTTGTGTGAGTGTGTGAATGGAGGTTCCCTATGTTCTAGTTTTTTCTCTTTGGCTTCAGACCTTCCCTTTCTCTTGCTCTCCCAGAAATTTCAAATGTACACCTAAAGGAATTTTCTTCTTAACCTACATAACTTTGTGTCTGCCCTTATAATTGCCAGTATCCTGCCAGACCAAGGTGTTTTCTACATCCACGACAGTGACAAAGCAACTGCCTACAAATACTCCAGTTTAACCTTGCAGATTTCATCAAGCTGGACCTGCGCTTTCCCTCCCAGCCACAGATGTTCTCACAGACCCTGGACAGCATCAATACAGCCTGCTCCTCCTGGACTTGGCCAACATTTCAACCTTTTGACCTCCCTATCACCACCCCAGTGTCAGCAGGAAGTAGTCAAAAAAGATTCTTTGACCATTGTCCATTTATTATCAACAAAAGGCTGAAGTAATGTGCTTTAGCCCACAACAAACAGTTCCAGGCTCTCCCAGCATTCCTCAGTCCCTATCTGCTTCTGGGGATGGCTGGCAAACCCCACCCTCTACCCTGAATTTTCCAGGGCAGGGACTTCCTTTCCTTTTTACCATATAATCTGGACATTTTGGTGCTCTTACTTTTTTTTTTTCTTTCTCTCTTACTCCCTTGCAAGGAAACCAAGAGCTGCTTCCAATGAACTACATTTATATACTTTAACTTACATGAGAAGCAGTCCAATGTTCTCATTTTTTTAGTTATAGAAAAGGGAGGAATGTTAGCATATAGGCAACCTGCTTCTGGGTTGCCTAGCAACCTATGATGTCATCATGTGTCACCTGCCAGGTGTGTGGCAGATACACCTGGCAGATGACCCGGTTCATCCCTGTATGATCTATAAAAGGACCAACTCAACACTGTCTGTCTCTTGCTCTCTCTGTTTTTATTTCTCTGTTGGGGTGCCCCCTCTCCCCATCTTTCTCTCTTTCTCTCTCTCTGTCTCTCTGCTCTCATGGCTCACTCAGGCCCTAACTCTTTTCCACTTCCCTTCCCCCAGATAAAGTCTTTCATATCATATTATATGCATGTGGCATCATTTTTATATAATACTAATATGCAGTATCTAGAGAATGCCCAATAAAAACTGACTACAATGCCATGAATCATGCCATTGAAATACCACAATGACATTTTGTTAATAGTCAAGATTGCCATATCTTGACCACCTGAGAGAGAAGAAGAGTGAGGAAGTGGTTTGGAGAAAGACAAAGCCAACCAGTTCCTCCCTGAATCTCTTGGCATGACCTTCTAAGCCTTAGGCAAATAAAAAAGTTTTCATTCCAAGTGACACCTATCATCTGGTGAAAGACTTGTTCTTTACAAGTCTCATATACATCCCTTCACTTCCCTGTTCTGGGCACCAACTGTGGAACTCAGATAGCACTCGGAAAATACAAGTTCTTTCCAAGGTAATTGATAATGCAAAGCTATGTGTCGGGTGGGGGTGGGGCATGAGAGGCAGCTCTGTCTTAGTGTGTGGGGCTTCTTCTCCAAGTGGCAGTTCCTGTAGAGATAACTGCCATCAAGGTTTCACTCTGCCATCCTGGGCTGCAGCAGTCTGCAGCTGTGCAGCCAATAGACTAGTTCTTTTTGAGGAGAAAAGAAAGAGTTGTGTACAACTTTAATTTCTGACGCTGAAGCAAGTGTCCAAAGCTAGTGTTAGCATGTTTTCAGACTCTGCCTCAAACCAATAGCAAAGGAACAAAGAGGTACTCCCACCCACCCCACATGTTCCCTCCACAGAGCTCGCGTTTCTGGAGACCGCATTGAAGAGCGGGTTATTACGTAGGAAAGTCACTTATGTGGCTTTCTGGCTAAACCTATGACAATCCTTTCAGAATCCTGTGCTGGAAAATCAGCAATTTAAGTCTCTCTTTGAACTGTGTAGAGGATTTACTCTGTAGAGCATATAAAAAAATAAAAGAAAAACTCCAATTACATTAGGTTATGTGAGTTACACAATAAGTGTCAGTTAATAAAATATAACTAGAACAAGAGCTATTTAGAAGCTAAAGGAGGACTCTGGCCAGCCCAGGCCTGGCAAACATGGCTCTGGCAGGCCTTGCCTTTCTCCCCCATTCCCTCTGCCTTTCTAAAAACCATTAGATTACATTCCTAAACCTGTTCCCTTATTTGGCCACTTCCTCCTCCTGAGACTGACTACCAAGGTCCAGCTATCAAAGTATTAGAGTCCAGCCATCAAAAGCCCCCTTTGGGTCACCTAATTAATATCCCCAATTAAAATTGAACACCTCATCTTAACATGGGTTTTTTGTTTTATTTTTTCTTGTACCTTTATAAACTGCCATTTTCCTATGGGCCATGTCTGTCTCCTCCCTAGCCAATTCTTCCCCCATGGACAAACACCCTTTCCCTCTCTCCCTGTTCCCTATCCCTTCTCCCACATCCTCTTGTCTCCTGTCTTTGCCTCTTATAAATCTATTTGTGCTGAGAATTTGGTCTTGGGAATCCTGGGGAATTCCAATCCTTTCAGAACCTGCTTTAAAAGATTCAGTCAGTCCAAGGAAAGTCCCAAACATGGAGCTTTGAAAAACATGAGCCACACTTTACCTGAAGAAAATAAATTGAAATTCTGAATATGGAAGGTGAATCTTGTTAGCGTACAGGCATCCACTAGCCTAGCAACCTCTGACATCATCACCTGCCAACTCCAGGTGCACTGCCAGCTGTATGCTGTGCGCGCCAGATTTAAAAAAACACGCTCAAACTCTTTCTTCTCGGTTTCTCTCCTTCTCTCTGTCTCTTTCTGTGTCGTGGGTGCTCTCCCCTCTTTCTCTCCCTCCCCCTCTCTCACAATAAGTCTCCATCATATCAAATCTGTTGCGGGGCATATTAATCATTATTATAAAAACTCTGCCCTGGGCTGGATGATAACTGAAAAGGATTCAGGATTCTGTCTAAGGAAGCCAGGACATGCTAGCATGTGCGTTCCTCTCTCCATAATCTCTCTAGACAAGAGCCCTCCTTAAGCTTTACCCCAGTCACTGCAATGCTGCTTACAAACACGGATTCCTACACTCGGTCTCGGGACGTGGACTCTCAACACTTAGGAGCCTGAAGCAGAAAGACTGACAGGGTTAAAGGCCAGCTTGTGTGAGAGCCTACCACAGACAAGCAAAAAGGCACTTAGGTATGGCCAGGAAGGGGTCTGTGTTTGTTCCTTTGAGGTTTGGGTAGTGGTCCTCTGCCTTTTTCTTCTCTTTCCTTTTCTGTTTCTTTTTCAGGTAAAGTATTTAAATGCAAGGTTATTGGGAGCAGCTCTTGAAGCATTCATGGGGGGGGGAGAGAAAAGGAGGAGAGAGAGGAAAAGAGATACAGAAAGAGAAGAGAACCAAAAAGTCTGGATTATATAGTGAGAGCCCCTTGGGAAGGGGAACCCCCCACCCCTGGGCTGGAAAGTTCAGGGTAGAGATATGCCAGCCACATCCTGTAACAGGCAAGGACTGAGGGATGCTGGGAGAACACATCCTGTAACAGGTAGGGATTGCAGGATGCTGGGAAAAGGCACCTCAGTTGCTTGTCCCAGGTCTGAAAGCCCAACGTCTAAATAAACAGAAATGAGCTTAATCTGGATTATACCAGTCTGGCAGTTAGAGAAAAGCCAGCATTCTTCAGGAACTCGTGAAACTGGTTCCCACCTGCCAAAGGAACCATTTCCCTTACTTCTGGCAGAAGGAAAATATGGCTACCTGTGGTGGCATATCAAAGCCCATGCTGGTCTCCAGGCTCCCTCAGTGTAGCAGGGCCACAGACCCTAGTAGGCCCCAGATCTTAGCACAACTGAATCCATGATGGAAGTGCCGTTCAGGCCGTAAAACTCAGCATGTAGAGACCTCCACGTGCCAACACTAAAACAAAGACCTGCCCCATCAAAGGCCATAGTTCTGGGAAAGTGTCTAAATGTACTAACTTTACTTTTTGGCTTCTGTAGTTCTGCTTCTGGCTAACTATTCTTGTTAACTGAACTATGTCAACCCAGGACATGATTTTCTTGTGCTTAAAAGCTCATCCTGAGGCTCATTGCTACACCAGGATTCTGAACACCAAGTGTAGTTGACAGCTGGCTAATAAAGACTTTCTGTAGGCTTGAACCCATGTCCAAGCAGTCTTCTCTGGTGGATTCCCACATCAGTTTCACAAGTACCTGTTATACATCTCAGAGCTCCATGCTAACGTGCTAGTGTTGGGTTCAGGGTGGAAGCCAAGAAAACTCACTTCAGAGACAAACGCTTACAATGCAAGCTTTATTCTGCGCATGCAGGGAGGCAGCCAGTTCAGGATCGGAACCACATCCTCGAAGAGAGATTGTACCACAGCAGTTTTAAATGATGAGAACACAAAGCAAGCGAGGGGAAGCAGGGTGGGCTGTTGCATTGACCAATCGAATTTTGACACAAGGGGCTAAGCAAGTGGTAACTGGGTCTTTCCAGGTCACCTGTTTCAGGACCCTCGACTCAGCTCTTTGCAGTCCTCTCTTGGTCTTTTGCCTGGAATTTTGAGTGATAGGGAAACAAAGGAATGGGCAAGCTTTAACTCAAAACAGGCAACGTATTCACAACTTGTGTGCTTTAGTTTGTATAATGGATAATGGCAACTTCCTTCTTTACATCCTTGACTGGTTAGCAGATTGTTGTGCGATGGTCTGATCCTTGAATGTTGTTGCGTGGATATACCTGTCCTTATTGTGTAGACCTACCTGATTGGATGATTAAACAGCCTATACCTGGAAGGGCAGAATGGGGTAGGCGTGGCTAAGGTTCCTGGGCTTCGGAGGACAACAGAATCATGGGGAATGGATGGGAAGAGAGGAGGAAGGAGGACACCACAATGAGTTAGAGTGGAGAAGGAACCATGTGGGCTGAGAGGAAAGACTCCAATAATGGCGTGGAAAGGCCGAGGTAAAGAATAAAAGCATGTATTCATAAGATTATGGATGAAAGGTAGCCCCGATAAAGTTGGTTAAGGCGGATGGCATTGGATGGGGCTGGGAGATGGATGGTGAGGTTATTGATACAGTGTAGGTAGAAATATCTGCCTGGCCCAAGGTAATACGGCAATTATAAAATCTAACAGGTGTCTGTGTCTTATTTGATATAACAGCTCAAATAATATCGCTGCAACAATTATAGGGTAAATAATAAATAATATATAGCCCAACAGCTCATTTTTTTATTGGCCAAAACAGCAGACAAACATGAAAACTCCTGAAGAAGCAGGAGAGGAGTTGGGTTCCAAGGCCTGGGGATATGAGCTCAGTTTTGACCCTGCCAGCAAGATGGAACTTGGTCCTGAGATGGCGGGGCCCAGGAAACTGCCTCCTAACACTGGCTTTTCATTCTCCAGGCTTCCCTCCTCCTGGGTACTGGATATTGTCTGTTCTCTCTATAACGGAAGGTTTCCCTCCCTACCCTGCTGTTTTTACTATCTCCCTGTCTTCTGTCTCTGCTTATTCTCCCTTCTCTTACCACATCCCTGGCCTGTGCTGGTTGTATTCAGTCTGCATCTTTCTCTGTCTGTTCTGGACTACAGTAAAAACCTTAACCACATCGTGGAGTGGTCATTGGCAGTTTCATTGGCAGTCATTGCTGTGCCCTCTTACAGATAAGAAGATAACCTGAATTTCTCATTCTTCTTCCTCTCTCTCCAATTGTGTGTGCTATCTCACCTACCTCTGACTTTCCTAGTTTCCAACTATATTGATTGTAAATATTCTGAAATATTCATTGCAACAGTAATATGAAAACACCCATGATTTCCACTGATGTCCAAGTCTCAGGAAGGTTTGTTCTGTCTTGTGTAGACATGGAAGACCTTGAATAGGTCTGAATCTTTCTACCCCTCCTACCTGTGTGCTAAGATTACAGGCATGCACCACCATGTCTGGCTTCAAAGTCCTAAGTACTAGTCAGTTTTGTTGGCCATAGTCATAATTAAAATTTCGTTTACATGCTAGGCACAGTTGCTATAGTAGCATGGAAAGCTCAATAAGGAAAAGCTGTTGTCTTCTAGCCAAAAAAATGGGACCTACCTCTGGGTGTAAACATGCCATTGTGTCCTCCCCCAAGAGTTGATCTGGAAACAAAGCAAAACAAAGCAAAATACAAGAAGCTGGGTATGGTGGTGCATGCTTGTAATCCCGCACTCAGGAAGGCAGAGGCAGGAGTTCAAGGCCAGCCTGGTTTACAAAGCCAAAGCTACACAGAAAAACACTGTCTCTGAAAAAAAGGGAGAAATAAAAAACAGAAAAAAATTCAATTTGCCCAAAACTGTCCTTAGGGTATGTGGGGTCCCATACAAATATATTTTAGCTGTTGGTGGCACATGCCTTTAATCCTAGCATTTGGGAGGCAGTTACAGGTGGATCTCTGTGAATTTGAGGCCAGCTGCATCTATGGAACAAGTTCCAGAAAAGCCAAGGTTACACAGAGAAACACTCTCAGAAAACAAAAATAAAAAAATAAAAAATAAAAATAAATAAATAAATAAATAAATAAATAGTCTGGTTGGCTTAGTCAATCATGTAACCAAGGGACCAAACTGAAGAAACAGGAGAATAATTAGCCTGTTAATGAGATAAGTGCACTTTTCTTCCCAGAACCCCGCCCTCACCCCCAGCACAGTCTGTAGAACTACAGTGAGATTGTGTCAGTCACTGAACACTGGAGGGGCTAACTTTTCCTTTCTCCTCTCCTCTGTTTTTGTTTGTTTGTTTGTTTGTTTGTTTTCAGATGCTGGCCAGAGTGTAAATGTGTTTTTCCTTGCTCTTTGTGTTTTTTCCACATTTCTCAAAGCTCTCCTCCTTGCCATCTGGCTGTTTGTCTGTGGATTGGCTGGTTTCTATATTGCTTAAGTCAACCAGCATGGCTTTTTCTGCTGCTCTATTCTGTCCCTCACTGTCTCTCTTATCTCTCTGTGTCTGTGTTTCTGTCTTTCTGTGTGTGTCTCCTTGAGATGGGTCTCATTATGTAGCCCTGGCTGACTTGTATCTCACTCTGTAGACCAGGCTGGTCTACAACACAGAGACCTGCCTGCCTCTGTCTCCGAGTGCTGGGGTTAAAGGTGTGAGCTACCATTCCCAGTTTGAATCCACTGTTAGATTCTTTTTTCTTTTTTTAATGTGTGTGTGTGTGTGTGTGTCATTTTGAGCTGCCTGCCATGAGTGTTGTGCTGACAAAGCAGCAAGTTGTTAAGCCACTGAGCCATCTCTCTAGCCACAGCCCCTCCCCAACTTCGTTTATTAATGAGACTAAGAATTCTAGGAGGGACCCTGATTTTCCTGCTGTCACAGTGACAG
This sequence comes from Psammomys obesus, assembly GCF_907164565.1. Classification (NCBI taxonomy): domain Eukaryota; kingdom Metazoa; phylum Chordata; class Mammalia; order Rodentia; family Muridae; genus Psammomys; species Psammomys obesus. Next base: position 38,920,644 of record NW_026596079.1, read on the forward strand.
ACGCCTGTAACCCCAGCACTTAGAAAGTAGATGCGTTTTCAAGGCCACGTTCTCAAGGCTCACATTGTCACGGCCAGCATAGGCCGTATATTCCCACTCTGCCTTGAATGAATGAACACAATTCAATAATAGTGAGAATAAAGATATAACACACACACACACCCTGCCGCCATCCATGTTCTCAGACATTCTAGTCTCTGGGCTCCAGGCTAGGACTTCTTACTGTTGTGTTAAGTATAAGCATTGTATTGTAGCTGGCCAGCACAGGTCACCTGGCCCAAACAAGCTGTTTGTTGGTTTCCTAGATAACGGACCTCGTGCATCCCAGTCTGGCCTCACACTGCTTGAGGATGACCCTCAACTTTTAAAAGAAAATTTCATTTCTTTTTACTTCATGTGTATTGCATGTATGCCTTTGTGAAGATGACATTAAAGACAGTGGTAAGCTGCCAGGTGGGTGCTGGGATTTGAACTCCAGTCCTCTGGAAAAGCAGGCAGTGCTCTTAACCATGGAGCCATCTCTCCAGCCCCATCTTGAACTCTTACTTCTTCTCCTCATCCACCTCCCAGGTTGTTATGAATGGCACCACTATACCATACAGTTGACAGAAGCGTAGGGCAGCGCACACCAGGCAGCTGCTCTGCCAACCGGACATCCCCCACCCACAAACAGCCCTAGGTTTCAGGCAGTCATCTTGAGCTTTGCCTGCAGGGGAGGGGCTAAAGTGTTTGCAAGCTCCTCGCCTTGGGGGTTTTTGCTTTGCTTTGCATTATTCATTTGTTTAGTCAGGGAAGAGGACTGCGCAAGTACAAGTCAGAAGAAGCAAAAGGTACAGGAAAGGGACCAAATAAAGTGAGAGATGATACTGAAAAGTTGACTTGGGAACACAGTAGGTCTTACTTCAGAGTTGTCCACTAGGAGGATAAGAAATGGGATTACTTGCATCTCTATATCTGTGACAGGACCTCACGTAGGCAGGGCTGGTTTTAAACTCACTGAGTAGTTAAGGATCACTTTAAACTCCTCATCCTCCTCTTCCCACCTCTCAAATGCTAGGACTATGGTGTGTGCCCCCACGGCTAGCTCTGTCAGTTACCAATAAGATTGTTGAAAAGGGGAGGACCAGGCAATTCCCCAGACACTCACACTCACCCCCCCACACAGGCAAAGCAGTTCAGTCAGGGTTCTATCGCTGTGAGGAGACGCCGTGACCATGGCCACTCTTCTATAAAGGGGTTTGTAACTCTTACAGTTGGGGCTGGCTTACAGTTTCAGAGGTTTAGTCCATTGCTGTCATGGTGGGTAACATGATAGCACACAGGCAGGCAGGTGCTGGAGAGGGAGCTGAGCACGCCACATTCAGTCTAAAGGTGGCAGGGAGAGAGCCACTGGGCCTGCCCTGCACCCTCACTTCTGACACTTCCTCAAGGCCACACCCCCTAATCCTTTCAAATAATGCGACTCCCTGTGAGTCTATGGAGAAGGTATTTTCCTTCAAACCACCACAGATAAATAGAGAAGGTGGAGTATGGAGGAAGGCACACCCAGGTCTTGAGCCCACCCAGCATCTGCTGTGGTAATCTGCAATTGAAGTGGCACCAAGCATGGAAGCAGAGGTGCTGCTGCTCTGCTTGCTTTTGTGTCCCTAAGAATTCTAAACATCATGTTCTCAGAGTGAGCAGCTGCAGGAAGGACTGCTACAGTAGCAGTCCGGAGGTCTGGCTCCCTCTGGGGTGTGCGTGAGTGTGCGTGCATGCATGGGTGAGCGTGTACGGGTGCGTGTGAGTGCATGTTTGTGCGAGATCCAGTTCCTATGGCCTTCATTGATTCTTTGGGACCTGTGGAAACATGGAGGCAACACATCAGGCCCTAAGTACACAGCTGGTGACTGAAACTGTTAGTACTTGGGCAGCCTGCTTCTGGGTTGCCTAGCAACCTATGATGTCATCATGTGTTGCCAGCCAGGTGTCCCACCTAGTAGGCATGGTTAAGTGGCTTCTTAAAAGAATCAACCCGCCACTTTGTTGCCCTCTTGCCCTCTTAATCTCACTCTCCTGCTCTCTCCCCTTTCTCTGTTAGGGCGCCCCTATTCATGTCTCCCTCTCTTCTTTCTCTCTTCATCTCCACCCAATAAACCTCTTTCATATAAAATCTGTGTGCATCATGTCATTGGTCCTAACATTTGTGCATTGGCCAGGAAGGGCTCTCCTGGTATCACCTGGTCTGGTCACACCAGGAATCCTTTCTCAGACCATGATGCCTGCAACAGATTTTTCTACTGCTCTACCTATCCCTAACCACCACTCAAACATATACCTTAAAATGTACACTTTCTCTCAACTGCTCTGCCCTTACCATGCACGCCTGTCCCTCTGCTCAAGGCCACTCAGACTTGGCATCCTGCCATGTGCTCTGAGCACCAGGGACAAGGTAGACACTCATCCTACGCTAGAATTGGCTTGGTGAAACTAAAACGCTCATGCCAGACCCTGAAACTGCTGCTTCAGACACAGACACAGCCTGCTCCTAAACTATTGCTGTTAGGTAAGCAATTGCTGGGGACCCTGCACACACAGAAGGCTTTAGATTGTGCTGCTGCCTCGGGCCCCCACGGGTGAAGTTTTAAATCTCCCACTGAACACATGCTTGGAGAGGCAGGCTTGCAGAGGAGGGTTTTCAGTTGTAAAGATTTCTGATCAGATGTGCCACCTGCATGCAGAGAGTTTGAAACCGGCCGGGACAGCCATCCCACCAGCAAGGACCTGGTCTCACTCGCTATGCAGCTATGGCCACATACCTCACATGTCTATCCGCCATATTGATTTTGGGATAGAGAGGGTAAAGCCACGGTTTTACTGCCATCTCCACTAAGGGCAAGCACATGGTTTTGCCACCATCTTAACTTAGGGCAATCAAGGACAGTCACATGATTGGCAGCCATCTTGTTATAAACAACAACAAACCAAACCAACCAACCAAACAAACAAACAAAATGCTGTGGTTTCCCCCACTGCCAGCTGCTTTTACCACTTTGTTTCTGTCCCACTGTCTTCAGAGCTACAAAACTGCAGTCTCTTGTAGACCCTATAAGGCCACTGCGCCCCTTCCTATCTCCTACCTCCTACCTAAAGCTGCCTATCTGCCCCCATCTTTTCCTGTGGATGAGAGTCCCTCTACGAGAACTCGGCCTTACTGCTGATGAAGCCCTGGCACCAGGCCCTGCGGTTCTCAGGCTTAGCCGGGCTAAGGCCATGACCTGCCGTGCCATTTGGTTGATGAACCACTAGCTGCATGGTCCATTTCCATTTCCCCTTTCTCATTGGCAGGAATGGCTTCCTCATATGCTCTCCTCTTAGGGAAACCTCTGGCTTCTACACCTATATTTGCCCTACTCACATGTCTAATATCCAATAATATCCAGTAACACTAAGAGCGATCTGTAAAGTAAAAAGCAATTTCCTATTTCTCTTTTCTCAAAGTCTTGTCTGTTTCTCTCTGCCTGCTATCTCACTAAATATACTCTCTGATTTCTTTTTATACTCTTTAAAAAAAATCTTAAAATTAAAATGTAAACCTTAAGGTGACCACATGGTATAAAAATTTTAATCATAAGTAATTCTCTGTTTATTTTATCTCCTTTTACACCAGGACAGCAACAAGCCTCATTTGAAATTGGTGTGGATTTTTATAAAAATTCAAAGTTACATTTTACAAGATATATATGATTCAACCCTGGTTCAAAATAAGTTTTACGTAATGCTAAAATTTCAAAGTTATAAAGGTCTATTCAAATTAAGCTAGTTTAAAATGTATGTCTAATAGTCTATGTCTTTATCAATTCCTGAATTAATAAAAAATGTTGTTTCTCCTGCCATAAGCTGCCTATGATCCAGATTCATCACTAGGTTTTCTGGCTAATAGGTTTGCTATAATAAATTCAAATGTAATTTTAAAATTGCTTTATACTGTTCTACTATATTCTTGGTTTTAAAACTCAGGGGTTGCTATGTGCAAGTTTTTACCAATATGCTAAATTAAGATCTATTAATTTTAGAGGCATTTATTTATTTATATTAAAACTTGATCATTGTGCTGTATTCTCACAATAAAAAGGTTAAAATTATGCTTGGTCTTGTTTTCTAAAAATGGTAATATGATTAATGTATAATATAGCCTTAGACTTTTATAAGCTATGAGCTTTTCATATACTAATTCATACAGAAAACTGTTATGCTCTCACTTTATATTTAATAAAACTATATTTATGAGTTTTAAGGCTCCAACTTAACAGGGAACAAAACCTAAAGTCCTATATTTAATCATTAACAAATGCAAGTTAATAGTCAGTCATCTCACAGATGATCAAGTCCTCCTTTAACATGTTCAAAAATATATTTATAGTCCTACAGATGCAGACATGGTCTCAACTGTTTATTTAATTAAACAGCTGAGGATGGTCCCTGAGTCACCATACAGGAGTTGGTAAAATAATAAGAGAGGAGTCTTCCTGACAGGCTCATCTACAGCAAAATCTATGCTCCAGACCTTGGCTGCTGCTCTGAGGCTGTTAGCATTTCCACATAGAAAACAAGACATCTGTGATGCCCCATCCTGCCAGGGTATAGCCTAAAGTCAACTCCACCAATGTAACTGTTTCAAATGCAGCCAAAGGGGACACTGGTCCCGCAGCTGCCTCAACAAGCCATGGTCACCTGCTGGCAGACTGGCCTCTTGAAGTCAAAATGCTCCAGTGCAGGCTTGTCCTCTGTGCCCAGCCTTGGAGGCTCAACCAGTACAAGAGCCACAGACACTTCAGCCTTCGAGCTCCTTGGCCTGGTGGAGGACAAATGAATGGCTCCTAGATTCAGTGACCTCCACCACCCTCACCCAGCCCAGGGTAACATTGCAGGTCTGTTTTGGCCTCACACTCAGGCCCCACAGACTTCTGTCTTGGGAGACTTCAGACGCCTTCTCTGTTCTTTTCATATGCAGGAGACCAGGCTTGAGTCCTAGAGTTGCTATTGTCAGGCCTAGACACAACATGCCTTGTTGCCAGACTCAGGTGTAACCTTTTACACCTTTATCATCCCTTTAGCTAAAGGACAATAAATGTTCATAGCAGTCTCACCTATGACTCATGGTAAATAACTAGATACAAAGGCCTAAGAAAAATGTTGTTTGAGGGTCTAAGAAAGTGTTTTAAGGTTGGTAAGTGCAAGTTATAAAGGTTGCAAAGTCTAAGGTGATTTAAGGTATCCTAAATATGCTTAATATTGCATATATCCTTAATATGCTTAATTAAGGTAAAAATGCTTAATATTTCCTCCTGTTGCTATGCTACTGTTGTGTTGACTGACCAGAGCTTTGCCCTTTATCAACAGAGCTCTGATTTATTAATCTAACTCTAATACAGATACATTCCACTGTACCACCCACTGTCATGGCTCCAAGACCAAGATTTTGACTCTCCTTCAAATCTCCACAATATGTCATCATACCAAAGCTAAAGATCAAATGAGCTTTTGTCTCTTTTCCTTCACAAAGGCTTCTGCCTTTTCAGAGCTCACCTTAAAGAATGCTTATGCTGTTAACACAAATGTGTATGTCTACTGCCTTCTCTACAATGTATGTTTCAGTGCAGATTACAGTTTTATCTCTAAACTACAGTTTTATGTCTAAAGTTTTATCTCCTTTGTGAAACTTAAAAGTAATTCTTGTAAGCTGCAGGAAATCCACCTGAATCCACCTCTCAGGTCAATTCGGCTCCAGATAAGTACTACACCTATTTATTGTCAATCTCAGAGGGTGGGATTCCTCCCCTTTCCCTGGTTTTGGGAAGTCCCTTTCCTGGCTACTTGATTGCTACATGCCTACATCCAACACCAGCTGATTGGTGATCTTCACTTCTTGTTGGTATCAATTCCTGGCTACCAATTACTACATTCGTACACCCAACAGCAGCCAATTGGTATCTTCACTTCTGGTTGGCTCCAATGCTTCCTACTGCTCTTGCCAACCTACATCCAAATCCTTCATCTAGGACCTTCTCCTTTGGATAAGATTTTCCCTCTACCAGAATGGTTTCTCTCCCTCCCCCTCTCGTTCATCTATGAAAATCCTAGCGCTGGGTAAACCGTGTCTGCTATGGGCAACTGTGCCCTTGGTCTCTGGCCAAGGCTGACGAGCTGTTGGAACAGATTGTACCAATCTACTGAGTCAAACCTTGCTCTTGGGATGCCCTGACAGGTCACTGACTCCTACCTGCCCAATGGGAATATTCCATTAGTCCATTCCTCCAGATTCTCCTCTGGGCTGTCTTCTGGAGAATTTCAGATTTCTACACCTAGTGCCTGCTTTAAGGGCCTCTAATCTTACACACCTCTGCAACCAAACTTGGCCCCAATTTCCTTAGATGACAGATCCAAAGCAAAGCCTTTATAATTACTGCCAGTGATTGGGTAAATGGAGGTTTCCTCAACTAAATGGAGGTTTCCATGTTCAAGTCTCTTTGATCTAAACCTTCCACCTCTGTTCAATCTTCCAAAAGTTTTAAATGTATACCTAAAAAAATTTTTTCCATAAACTACTTTACTTTGTCTTCTGCCGATAAATATGTTCCAGTGTCCTGCCAGACCCAGATGTTTCCTATATCCACAACAGGGCCAAAGCAGCTATCATAAGTGTTCCAGTCTGACCTCACAGACTTCCGTCAAGCTGGACCTGCACTTTCCTTCCCAGCCATGGATGTTCTCACAGACTCTGGACAGCATCAAAGCAGCCTGTTCTTCCTGGACTTGGCCAGCATTTCAGCCTTTTGACCTCCCTACAGCTTCCCCGGTGTCAGCAGGAAGCATCTCCCAGAATTCCTCAGGCCCTACCTGCTGCCTTGTGTGGCTGGCAGCTCTCTGCTGGCAACCCTCTCCCCTGAACTTTGCAGGGCAAGGGCTTCCCCTTTTCCTCACCATGTAATCTGGACATTTTGTTGCTATTATTTCTCTCTTTCTCTCTCTCTCTTTCTTTCTCTCTCTCTCTATCTCGCTCTCTCGCTCTCACCCCCTTGCATGACAACTGAGAGCTGCTTCCAATGAACCTACATTTATATACTTTAACCTGTCTAATATGAAAAGCAGCCCAAGCTCCTCATTTTTTAATTATAGAAAAAGGGAGGACTGTTAGTATTTAGGCAGCCTGCTTTTGGGTTGCCTAGCAACCTATGATGTCATCACGTGTTGCCCGCCCACCACGGCAGGCATGGTTAAGTTGCTCCTTAAAAGGATCAACCTGCCGCTTTTTCTGCTCTCTTGCCCTCTTACTCTCTCCCTCTCCTGCTCTCTCTCCTTTCACTGTCGGGATGCCCCCTCCCTTCCCACTATCATGTCTCCCTCTCTCCTTCTCTCTCTCATTTCCATCCAATGAACCACTTCATATAAAATCTGTGAGCATCATCATTTCATTGGTCCTAACAAAAGCCATGCTATTATTTCTGTACCGAAGGAATTTGAATGGAGACCAATTTCTAAGCTCCCACCCTTCCTTCAAGGTTTGTAGCCACAAGGCTTCCTCTCATTCCTTACTGTGTCACAGACCTCCTTCTAAGGGAGTCCGCTTTTGTGTATGTGACTCAGCTCTTCAGACGGAACCCATGACAATCATGTGAGATGAGCTTCAGTCTGTACAAGTTAGCTGTGTGTTAGTAAGCCAGCTGGCTAGGCGACCCTGCATTTCCGGGGGTGAATGGAAAACAGAAATGGTCACGATTTTCTATTAGGAGACTTAAAAAAAGAAAATACATGTCACTATTTTTTGTGAATATCCATGTTGTAATAAAGAAACAGCAAGGGGGAGGTCTTTGTTCCAAATACGATGATTAAATGACTCCCCCCCTTTAAAAAAAAATCTCAAAATGAGATGTTTGCTGTTAGCTTACTGCAGGTCATGCTGTCTACAACTGCTCTGCTCTAAAGTGAACTTGTGTCAGTCTGCCTAGCTGAAGCAGGGCTGGGACTGAGGAATGTGTCAGTCTGCCTAGCTGAAGCAGGGCTGGGACTTGTGTCAGTCTGCCTTGCTGAAGCAGAGCTGGGACTGAGGAATGTGACTTTAAAGATATGATAGAACAGGAATGTCATCCAATCTACTCAAGGAAAGGCTGGCCAGATGGAGAGATCTGTGGAGCAAACAAGCTTCACTTGTCAGCTCCTCCAAGGTCAGTGGCTTCCTCTGAGGTTACATCCTTCCAGGTCAGTAAAAGGCTATGAGAGCGGGAACACACACACACACACACACACACACACACACACACACACACACTCACAGGAGCTGCTATTTGATTAAGGTAAACTGACAAGCAGTGCTAACTCAGGACCTTCCTGCAAGGTTGCCAAAGGTTTTGTTGTATTGATGCCATAATGACCTTCTTCCTTAGGGACGTCTTGCTTCTTCTCACATCCTAACTGGAGGTGCTGAGAAGTAGTTACTATGCTGTGTTCCAAATTTCCAGAGACTGTGATCTCCCACCGAGGGTGCTGGGAGGTTTGGAAATTGGATCACACCCTGTCAGGCTACTCATTAGAACCCACTCACTGGTGGCCAGCAGAACTACTAGCAAAGGTGGCAGCTCAGTGGGTAAGCTGGGGGCCCTGGAAAGGTGTGCCTAGGAATGGTGGACTAGCAGGCACAATGCACCAAACATTTGAGACTTTGAAGAAAAGGCTGTTGGGGAAATAAGATCCCATGTCTGTTACTGTTCAGTCTCTGAAGAAAAGAAAAGGGCCGCTATGAGGCCCAGAAGCCTTGGCAGCTGCACTCGGAGCTCCGTCACCCCTGCAATGGGAGCACACAGTAAGCTGAAGACTCACGGAGCAAGTCACTGAACTTCGGAAAAGGCCGATCTGTGGTAAGGTCTGGGCCAAGATTAGAGAGAAATCCGTTAACCCTAAGAGATGAAATGCTGATAGATACCTTGTGGATGTCTCCAAAGATTTAACATTCCAGATTCTGATCTTCCTAAGCTGCCAGCTGTGCTGATGGCATTATGGTAACAGAAACAGAAGCCAATAGCACATAAAGGCAGTCTTTATCTTCCATAGTAGTATAGGTTGGGAAAATCCATCCTTGCCTTTTTCTTCCTTGTCACTAGGAATGGGGAATACACATATGATATTCTAAAACTGGCTGAAACTACTGAAATCCATTAGATTTCCCTGGCCAGAAGTTTTACCAATGGCTTTATTGGCAGTTGGATTTACCCATGCCTAGAAATCACAAGCTTGACACACAAGCCAGTACTCTTCATGACAGAATCTCATTGCTCTCATACTTCTTCTCTCTGCTGTGAGCCAGTAAGGCCAGGCCTTGGTTTATTCTGCCAAAGCATGTTTCTGTAATGAAAGGTGCTTTCTGTGTTCCATTGATCGGTTGAACCCAGAAGACTGGGTCTTTGGGGAACAATACCAAAGAAAGACCAACCCTGAGCCTGACTGAAAGAACTGTTCCAAAGAACTGTTCTCATCACTCACACTTCAGCAAACTGCCAGGCCCTTAAGTCTCAGATCCATGTCCTCCAGATTAAGAGTTCCTCCTAGCTCCCTGAGCTCCGTTCTAGTCGGGAACATCACAGTAAGTGGCAGGGCTCTTCCCAGAAGCAGACGCCATTTTGGATGTAAGCAGTTTTCAGTGATCACAAAACAACAACCCTCTCTCCTGGTCATGTAGCCCCTGCTAATTTTCCTCTCCTGCTACGACAGAATTATGAGCTTCTATGGGAGATTAAGCCAAAGTTTGGATTTCCAGTGTTAACCAAAATTCTTACATGACTAGAGATCCTTTGGTCTGCCTTGTGACCATTATCAGGCTTTCGGGTTTTAGATTGTTGTATAGTTAAACTTCTAGAGATCCATTTATTCTTTTTTTTTTTCCTTTTTTCCTTTAAGACAAGGTTTCTTAGTGTAGCCCTGGCTGTCCTGCAACTTACTCTGTAGATCAGCCTGGCTTTGAATTTACCGAGATCTGCTCACCTCTGCCTCCCAAGTGCTAGGATTAAAGGTGTGGGCCATCACTGCCTTGAAAGAACCATTTGTTTTGTATTCTTTATTTAATCTAACAGATGCCCAGGTCTGCTGACTATATAAGGAAACTATGCAGAAGAACACATGAAAACAAAACAGGAGCCACATTCTTATACACTGTTATTAAGTCTCTATACTTTTCAGGAATACGTTTCTGTTTCCTAAATCTGATGTATCCTGAAAAACCATGTTTTTCAACCTATGCTGACCTTGTAACTACATAATGTATACTTACCTGTTTGCCTAAACACCTGTGATGGCTCCTCTTCCACAAGATACATTCTCACACTTACCTACTCCACAGGCAGCCTTAGGGTCTGAGTCCCCACTTTTCTGTGCAGGGTGCTAAGAGCCAATTATCTCAACAGCTGTTTTCCATCAGCCCCAACTCTTTCCCATACAAGAACTTCAAAAGCCAGTGCTGCTCTTTGGAAGACCATCTTAGGGAGGCAGTCAGCTGGCCAGTTCCTTGTGCACTTCCAAATACAGCTTGCTTTAATCACACAGTCATGGAAATGTTTTTTTCACGTCTAACAAGCCAGGAGCAATTTGCAAGAATGCCAGTCTTTACCTGCATACTTGGCAGCCTTATAACATGTAATAATTTGGCTTCAGACTCCCAGATAGAACTGCTGATGCTTACATCCAGCTAATGGCACAGAAGTGAAGTCAGCCAATGGTGAGCCTTGTGTGCACTCCCAGAGCACAGCTCTTTTTGGTTTTCCCAGACAGGGTTTCTCTGTGTAGCCTTGGCTGTCCTGGACTAGCTTTGTAGGCCAGGCTGGCCTTGAACTCACAGAGAGCTGTATGTCTTGCCTCCCTGAGTGCTGGGATTACAGGCGTGCACCGCCATGCCTGGGACAGAGGACATCTGTATCTGCAGAAGCTTTAATGTGGCCGTATGCTTTGGGCCGTTCTGTTTCTTGATGCCAAGCCAGTGGAGAATAAGAACTTTGACAGTTCCACTGTTACCTCATATAACCTGGACAAAAGTTAACTATTAACCCAGCCCCTACTCTGTGCCGCAGTTAATTTTCATCTTCAACTTCACTGGATTTTCAGCCTCATAGGACAGCATACCCCTGGTGTTTCCACTTGGGTCTCACTGAGGAAGGAACACCCACTCTGGACTGGATGGCATCATACAGTGATCTGAGGCCTCGGACTGAAGGAAAAGGAAAAAGAGAAGGAAGCGGGCTAAGCAGTGTCCATCACTCTCTGCTTCCTGCTGTGGCCACAGCTAGGGATGTTCCTGCAACCATGCCCCCTCCACCGTGGACTGTGTCCCCTTAAACTGTGAGTCAACACAAGCCCTTCGTTCTTATGTTGGCTTTTTTCAGGAATTCTGTCACAGCAAAGAGGAAAATAACTAATACAACATGTACGGTAGCAGAAAAGAGTGCCGGGCCTATGGGATGGCCTCCTTTGTTCGATCTCTTCTGCCAGGGTTTGGGGTGAGTACAAACACACCATGATCCAGTAAGGCCCTGCTTCAAACAAAAGGACATACAGTTGACTTTCTGGGGTGGTTTGAGGGAGAGTGGCCCCGAAGGCTGACAGGGAGTGGCACTGCTGGGAGGGGGGGTAAAGGGTGGGCTTTGGGGTTTCAAATGCTCAAGCCAGACCCAGCGCCACTCTTCCTGCTGCCTTCAGATCCAGGTGTAGAACTAACTCTCAGCTACGTCTCCAGCACCGTGTCTGCCTGGACGCTGCCATGCTTCCCGCCATGACAATAATGGATTAAACCTATGAACTTTAAGCCAGTCCCAGTTAAATGTTTTCCTTTATTAGAGTCCATGGTTATGGTGTCTCTTCACAGAAATAGAAACCATAAGTAAGACAATTCCCTTTTGGTTCATTTGATTTCTATCATTATTATTAGTAGTAGTAGTAGTTTTTTAAAGATTTATTTATTACATGTACAATGTCTGTCTGCATGTATACCTGCACACCAGATCTCATTATAGATGGTTGTGAGCCACCATGTGGTTGCTGGGAATTGAACTCAGGACCTCTGGAAGAGCACCCAGTGCTCTTAACCTCTGAGCCATCTCTCCAGCCCCGTAGTAGTAGTTTTTTTTTAATTTTTAATTTTTTATATTAATCACAGGTTATTTACTTTGTATAGTAGTAGTTTTTAAAGATTTTGGTTTTTTGAGATTTTATTTTATGTTCATGAGTGTTTTGCCTGCATGTATGTCTGGACATTACATACATGCAGTACCTGAAGAGACCAGAAGAGGGCATCAGATCCTCCAGGACTGGAGTTGCAAACCTTTGGAACTGCCATGTGGGTACTGGGAATAGACCCTAGGTCTCCAGGAGGAACGACGCTGATAGCTGCTGAGCCATCTCTCCAACCCTGTCAGCGGCAGTTTTGTCCAGACAGGACCTCACTGTGTAGCTCAGGTTTACCAGGAACTTACCGTGTAACCATGTAAGTGTCATGAGTAACTCTCCAAGCTGATCAACTGCCATCTTGGGACATTCAGCTGTGCTCCCTTGCAAAATGTTATCCCGGCTGAGCTTGCTGTCGGTTTACACCCTCCTACAGGCAGAGAATGAGACTGCCCTGATTGTGTAGCTGTTCTCAGTCACCTGACCTGTCTGCCCATGGTCTCAGAGAAGGGATAGAGCAACAGAGACTAGGACCAGGCTCTCTAAGGCAATGGCTCTCAACCCTCCTGATGCTGAGAGAGTTCCTCATGTTGTGGTGACCTTCAACCGTAAGATTATTTTGTTGCTGCTTCATAACTGTAATTTTGCTCCTGTTATGAATCATGGTGTAAATATCTGATATGCAACCCCTGTGGGGTTCGAGACCCACAGGCTGAGAATGGATGACCTAAGGCTTCCTCCCTACTAGGCAAGGATTTTCAGATAAAGACGGTCAGGGGAGGGGTGCTCTCACCTCATCTATGCTCTGTAACGAAGCCCAATCATTCATTGGTTCCCCCAAGGGTGAATCTGGCAGAATTTGTGTCTCAGTTTATTGGGCTGTCATTTTTCTGGGACCACAGGAGACATCAGGGTGGCTGATTTCTGAACTTGCGGAACTCAGAATCCTCGTTCTTCAGTTCTTCAGTCTCCTGAGTGCTGCAGCCACAGGATTGCTCTGCCATGCCTGGCTCAGGGACTTGTCTGGTTTTAGATGGCTCAGCTGTTAAGGATCTCATATCAACTTGTGACAGCCATGATCACCATCTCCATATCACCATCACAGTCTCTTCTCTGTCGTCTGAAATGCAGCTCCAGAGCCATCAACAGCATAGCAGAAGGTCTCACTGTGTTGAGAGGTGAACCACACCTCACAGTTCTTCAATGAGCTTTGGCATAAGTTAGAGGCTGAGCAAAGAGAAGACAGTTGCTGTATTTCTGCTTTTGGGGGCTTGCTTACTGTTTGTTGTTTCAGCATTACAGACTGGACATTAAAAGTCTGACTAAATCATGTGCTGAAGGCTTGGTCCCCGGCTATTGTGAAGTGGTGGAAATGGCAGAAGGTGGGGCCTGCTTAGAGGAAGTAGGAACTAGTGCTGGAGCTATGAAGGATATATTGAATCCCTTGGCCGTTTCTTATCCCTCTCTCTTTCCTTCAGCTGGACAGCCAGCCCTGCTCCACTATGACATTCTGACTCAGAAAGAGATCAGAAACAGTGCAGCCAAGCAACCATGGCCTGAGACCTCTGAAGCTGTGAGCAATGAAGAATCTTCACACCCTTGGGTTTACTTTTTAGGTATTTCACTGCAGCACAGCACAGTCAATACAGAAGACCATCACTGAGAAAGATCCAGTGTTTTGGGTTTCTACACAAGCAAACCAGAGACCAGTGCAGACAATGAAACAAAACTTCACCACTCAGAAACCACCAGCTGCCTTCTAAGGCGCCCCCACTCCAAGCCCGTCACGCACAGTTTCTGTCTCCCTGAACATGACAGCTCACTACCTGTGCTTGAGCTGGCTCTCCTCCTTCTCTTTCTGCCTGTGTGTGAACGTCCCTGTATGTGTGCACGTGGAATGCAGGAGCGCGTATGTTCACGTAGGCTCTAGAGCCAACACTGGATGTCGTCCTCCTCAGTCACTCTCCCTCCACCTTTAATTTTTTTTGTTTTGTTTTTTTGAGACAGGGTTTATCTGTGTAGCCCTGGCTAACCTGAAATTCATTCTGTAGCTGAGGCTGGCCTTGAACTCAGAGATCCTCCTGTCCTCTGCCTCCCAAGTGCTGGGATTAAAGGCATGCACCACAGCCTCCTGGCACTCCACCTTATTTTTAAAATTATATTTATGTGTATGTATGTGTGTGCCACCTTGACTATATGTCCATCATGTCCACACCTGGTGTCCACAGAGCCCAGAACAGGACATCACATGCCCTGGAACTTGATGGAGGAGGCCATGGATCCAAACCTGGGTTCTCTGCAAGGGCAAACTTAGGGCCTTATGCATCTTATTGCTGAGCTGTATCTTCAGGCCCCAAAAGTTTGATTGTTTTCAATTACATGTGTAGGGTAGTGTATGTGAGTGCGGTGGGTGCTTGTGGAGGCCAGAGGCATTGGATTCTCCTGGAGCTCAGGTTACATGTGGTTGGTAGCTACCGACATGGCTGCTGGGAACCTAACTCAGGTCCTCTGCCATGGCCTTACACGTCCTTGTTTGCTGTTTCTTGAGGCAGGCTCTCTCTATAGCCCTGGCTGTCTTGGAGCTTTCTCTGTAGACTAGGCTGGCCTCAGCCTCACAGAGGTCCACCTGCCTCTGCCTCCCAAGTGCGGGAAGTAAAGGCATGTGCCACCACACTTGACTGCCTTACACATTCTTATCTGTAGCTCCATTTTCTCCCCCAGATCCCTCATTTTTTTAAACTACATTTTATGTGTTTATTTTGTGTACAAACTACATTTTATTTGCTTGTTTTGTGTGTGTGTGTGTTCTCCGTGATGCATGTGTGGAGGTCAGAGGAATCCTGAGGAGTTCTCTCCTTCCACCATCTAGAGCCTCAGGATTGAGCTCAGGGCCTTGGGCATGGCAGCAGGCTCCTTCACTCACTGAGCCATCATGTTGGCCTTTCGTCTTTCCCCCAGTTATTTCCCCTTTCTCCTTTCTATCCAGGAAATTATCTATCTATCTATCTATCTATCTATCTATCTATCTATCTATCTATCTATCTATCGTGTGTGTGTGTGTGTGTGTGTGTTTGTCTGTCCATCTGTCTGTGCTCAGATTTCCTGGAGCTAGAGTACAAGTACTTATGAGGCATCTCATATGGATGCTAGGAACCAAACTTTGGTCCTCTGGAGTAACAGCAAGTGCTCTTAACCGTTGAGATATCTGTCAGCCCCACCTTAATCTTTTGAGGCAGGGTCCCTCATTGACCCTGGAGCTCACTAATTCTACTGGACTATCTGGCCAGCAAGTAAGTCCTGGGGAGCCTCCTGTTTCCACCTGCGATGCTGAGCTTACAGGCACCACCATCCCATCCATTTTCAGAGGGTTCTGGAGGATCTGAACTCAGGTCGCCATGGTTATATAGCACTTTATGGACCAAGCCACGTCCCCATCTCAGTTTTTGGTTTCTGATACAAGGTCTGTCCTGGAAAAACACACAAGTGAGTAGGAAAGTCTGAAAAGGCAAAGAACGAAACAGGATCTGGCTCCTGTATCATATACCCAATTGCTTGAGAAGCAAGTCCAAAAGCCACATCTTGATTTCACCAGATCTTGTGAATAACATGACTGAAGGGTGAACCTGGAGAGAGGGCAGGAAATGAACTCCCTTGTTCCTCTGTGTTTCCTCTTTGTTTGATTTTTATTTAATGTGTTTTTTTTTTCAATGCCTCTAGGGGCAGGTTTTGTCATTTTATATCCTGGTTGTAGACCCATCTCTCTTTGCCTCTCAGTCCCACTCTCCCTCCTCCTTCCCCCTCCCTTTATTTAATGTTTAAGTAGTTCGTTTTAGTTATTTGTTTCTGTTGCTGTGAAGAGATGCCATGACCACAGCTACTCTTATATGGGAAAGAACTAAACTAGGGCTGGCTTACAGTTCAGAGGTTTAGTCGATTATCGTCACGACGGAAAGTGTGGCAGCTTGCAGGCAGACACGGTGCTAGAGAGGTAGCTGAGGGTTCTACATCTGGATCTGCAGGCAGCAGCAAGAGACATTGAGCCACAAGGCTCAGCTTGAGCTTCTGAAACCTCAAAGCCCACCCCTCCCCCAGTGAGACACTTCCTCCAACAAGGCCACAACTCCTGCAATAAGCCCGCTCTTCCCAATAGTGCCCCTCCCTATGAGCCTGGGGGGCACTTTCATTGGAACAATACCATTGTTCTCATTTTTATTTCATTCATATGAGTGTTTTGGCTGCATCCATGTTTGTGCACCACATGTGTGTGATGGCAGAAGAGGTCAGAAGAAGGAATACATTCATGGAAGTGGAGTTATGGATCCTTGTGAGCCACCATGTGGATGCTGGGAAACAAACAGATCCTCCCCAAGACAGCACGTTCTCTTAACCAAGGAGACAGCTCTCCAACCCTTGTTCAATTTTTAAAAAGAAACATAGAGCAATCTGTTTTGAATTTATATCACTTTAACTCTACTACTAGATTAAAAACTCAGCTCCTATACAGCCTCATCTTCTTTATGTTGTCCTCACAAATTATATCTTAAGCATTACATGCTTATTATCACAGACCTGTAATTATTGTTTATGCATCTGCATGGTAACTCTGGGGAAGAGCCATTACAGCCTAAGAACACAACAGTGTTGGCTTCGGACTGAAGTGTGTGCTCACATTTGCCAATGCAGTTTATTTGTTTCTGGGGCTTCAAGCCACTGTCAAGAGTCCTTTTGCTGTTGTTGCCGAAAGGACTCCTGTTAGCATTTCTTATGGACAGGTCTACAAAATGCACGTCAGAGCAAGGGATGTGAGCCACCATGGTGCATCTTCAAAGGGCCTTGAAAGCTCTGTCCTAGGACAGAGCTCACAACACCCGTTACCAAATGACTCAGAGAGAGAGCCTCGTTCAGGCGTTGAGCAATCAGTCAAGGCATTTTCTCCCATTGTTTTGAGACAGTCTCACACAGACCAGGCTGGCCTTCCTGCTGTGTGAGAGAGAATAACTTTGAAGTCTTGATCTCTTGCCTCCACCTCACAAGTGCTGGGATCACATGTGCTTGCTAACATGGCTGCTTTGGCATCTACATTTTCATGCTGATTTGTCTAACTACCAATACTCTGTTCCCCATTTTTAATTGGATTACTTGGTTTGTTGCTTTTCAGCTTCTTTAGTTCTTTATATATACTGGATATTAGTCCTCTGTCAGATAAAGGGTTGGTGAAGATTCTTTCCCAATCTGTAGGCAGTCGCTTTGTTTTGATGACCATGTCCTTTGCTTCACAGAAGCTTTTCAGTTTCATAAGGTCCCATTTATTGATTGTTGCTCTTAGAGCCTGTGCTGTTGGTGTTCTGTTCAGGAAGTTGTCTCCTGTATCAATGAGTTCAAGGCTCTTCCCCACTTTTTCTTCTAACCGATTTAATGTGTCTGGTTTTATGTTGAGGTCTTTGATCCACTTGGACTTTAGTTTTGTACAGGGTGATAAGTATGGATCTATTTGCAGTTTTCTACATGTAGACATCCAGTTAGACCAGCACCATTTGTTGAAGATGCTGTCTTTTTTCCATTGAATGGTTTTGGCATCTTTGTCAAATATCAGGTGTCCATAAGTGTGTGGGTTTATTTCTGGGTCTTCTGTTCTGTTCCATTGATCCACCATTCTGTTTCTATGCCAGTACCATGCAGTTTTTATAACTGTTGTTCTATAGTACAGCTTAAGATCAGGAATGGAGATACCTCAGAAGATCTTTTATTGTAGAGGATTGTTTTAGCAATTCTGGATTTCTTGTTATTCCATATGAAGTTGAGAATTTTTCTTTCCAGGTCTGTAAAGAATTGTGTTGGTAATTTGATGGGAATTGCATTGAATCTGTAGATTGCTTTGGTAAGATGGCCATTTTTACTATTTTAATCCTGCCAAGCCATGAGCATGGGAGATCTTTCAATCTTCTGATATCTTCTTCTAATTCTTTCTTCAGAGACTTGAAATTTTTTTCATACAAGTCTTTGACTTGCTTGGTTAGGGTTACACCAAGGTACTTTATGTCCTTTGTGGCTATTGTGAAGGGTGTTGTTTCCCTAATTTCTTTCTCATCCCTTTTGTCTTTTGTATACGGGAGGGCTACTGATTTTTTTTGAGTTAATTTTTTATCCGGCCGCTTTGCTGAAGGTGTTTATCAGGTATAGGAGTTCCCTGGTAGAATTTTTGGACTAAAGAAGCTGAAAAACAACAAACCAAGTAATCCAATTAAAAAATGTGGAACAGAGCTAAACAGAGAATTCTCGATAGAGGAATATCGAATGGCAGAGAAACACTTAAAGAAATGCTCAACATCATTAGCCGTTAGGGAAATGCAAATCAAAACGACCTTGAGATTTCACCTCACACCCATCAGAATGGCCAAGATCAAAAATTCAAGTGACAACATATGCTGGAGAGGTTGTGGAAAAAGGAGAACCCTCTTCCACTGCTGGTGGGAATGTAAACTTGTACAGCCACTCTGGAAATCAATCTGGCACTTCCTCAGACAACTAAGAATAGCACTTCCTCAAGATCCAGCCATACCACTCCTAGGCATATATCCAAAAGAGGCTCAAGTACACAATAAGGACATTTGCTCAACCATGTTTGTAGCAGCTTTATTTGTAATAGCCAGAAGCTGGAAACAGCCCAGATGCCCCTCAAATGAAGAATGGATGCAGAAATTGTGGTACATCTACACAGTGGAATATTACTCAGCAATGAAAAAAAAAAAAGGAAATCATGAAATTTGCAGGCAAATGGTGGGAACTGGAACGGATCATCCTGAGTGAGCTGTCCCAGAAGCAGAAAGAAGACACACATGGTATATACTCACTCATATAGACATATAATATAGGATAAACCTACTAAAATCTGTGCATCTAAAGAAACTAATCAAGAGGGAGGACCCTGACTAAAATGCTCAATCCCCATCCCAAAAGGCAAAGAGGATGGACATCAGAAGAAGAAGAAAACAGGAAACAAGTTAGGAACCTGCCACAGAGGACCTCTGAAAGGCTCTACCCTGCAGACTATCAAAGCAGATGCTGCGACTTATGGCCAACTGTTGGGCAGAGTACATGGAATCTTATGTAAGAAGTGGGAAATAGTAAGATCTGGAGAGGACAGGAACTCCACAAGGAGAGCAACAGAACCAGAAAATTTGAACACAGGGGTCTTTCCAGAGACTCACACTCCAACCAAGTACCAGGTATGGAGATAACCTAGAACCCCTGCACAGATGTAGCCCACGGCAGTTCAGTGTCCAAGTGGGTTCCACAGTAATGGAAACAGGGACTGTCTCTGACATGAACTGATTGGCCTGCTCTTTGATCACCTCCCCCTGAGGGGGGAGCAGCCTTACCAGGCCACAGAAGATGACAATGCAGCCACTCCTGATGAGATCTGATAGACTAAGATCAGAAGGAAGGAGAGGGGGATCTCCCCTATCAGTGGACTTGGGGAGGGGCATGCGTGAAGAAGGAGGAAGGAAGGTGGGATTAGGAGGGGAGGAGGGAGGGTTTATGGGGAGATACAAAGTGAATAAAGTGTAATTAATAAAAGTTAAAAAAAGAAAAGAACCACATTAATACTGTTATGAAAGAATCCCCAGGGGCTGGCAAGAGAGCCCAGAGAGAGAGAAAAAAAAATGCATTCTCCATTTGAGCATGATGACTTGAGTTTAATTCCCAGAACCCACATAAAAGTAGGAAAGAGAGCCAACTCCACAAGGCTGTCCTTTGACTGCTACATGCAGACCATGGCACATACCCCTATACACATTAAAACAAAAACAAAAACAAAACTTGTTAGAAAGCAACCATAGCAAGACAGCACCATCTGTAAACCAGAAAGCCCTCATCAGGCACTAAATCAGCCAGCGCCTTGATCTGACACTCCTAGCCTCCAGTTCATTGTGTTTTCCTATAGCAGCCTGAACCAACTAATAGTACTATTATAATTCCTGTTTACACAGTGGAGGAGGTTGGTTTGGTGCTAGATTTGGTTGCTGCTCAGGCACGTGCATTCTCACTTACACCAAGTGATGAGGTGTAAACTTCGCTCCCCGATTTAAAGTTTGTTGGTTAATAGAAGTATCTGCAGCCTATAGCTGGGCAGAAACAAGTCGGCGGGGATTATGTTCCCAGGCTTGGGGTCAGATGGGGACCACAAGGCAGGAAGAAAAGCAGGAGAAGAAACTGGGGAGAAGGAAGTCTCCATGGACAGTATGGACCATGAGCACGTGACTGTGAGAGCTGGCCTGATGGAACAGAAGCAGCCCAGGCAGGAGCAATTATGGCAAGTAACAGGGTGTAGCTGGAAAATAGCTTAAAGGGTTGATATCGGCCCAGTTATGGTACCTTAAAGCTCTTCTTAATCTCAAAGGTCTCTGGGAATTAGCTGGGGTAAAGAAGTTCTCAAGAGTCTAATATCTAATTCCACAACACACAAAAAGAAGGAGACAAGGGCAGTGAGATCACCCAGGACCACAGAGTTAGTGAGAGTGGAGAGCCTTGGCTGTGTCTCCCTGCCTTACATATTTTGAACTAATAGTTCTTTGTCTTAAAGTCAGGGTCTCACCTGCAATCCAAGCGAGTCTTAAGCTTGCTCTGCAGCCCAAGCTGGCAACTTTCCTGCTTTAGCTCAGACCCCGGGGTTTAGGATAATGTTTCTCCCTAAAACTCGGTAGAGAAACTGAATGTAGTGACACACACCAGTCAAAATGCCTGAGTCCCAGGACATTGGAGGTGAACACAAGATCAGCCTGGGCTACCTGAGACCTTGCCTCAAAACAACCACATCAAGCCTGGTGTGGTGGCGCACGCCTTTAGTCCTAGCACTTGGCAGGCAGGGGCAGGTGGATCTCTGTAAGTTCAAGGTTAGTCTGGTTTACACTGTGAGTTCCAGGCCAGTCAGGACTCCATAGTGAGACCCTGTCTCAAACAAACAACAGAAACTGCAGTAGAGAATCAAACAGTCTTATCTAGAAATGGGGTGGACTTAAGGTTACTAAAGTTTAAGCTGTACAAATTCTACACAAAACTACTTCTTAATTATAATAATGCAGACAATCAGTAGCCACCTTAAAATTCAAGTTCTTAAAATGCACAGTTAGCAAAAGAACACACAGCCATGTCCTTGAAGAATTTGCCATCTGACTGACAAATCATGATGGCATACTCGAAAGAGGGACCTTGGCACTGTCAGGGCCAGCCTGAATTACCTTGTGAGATGTTGTGTAAATAAGGAAACATGTGAGGAGACTAGGGAATGAATGACAGCTCCAGGTTGGTTTCAGTTAAAGCGCTCTCATCCGCCTTCGCTCACTGGTATACCTCAACAGCGGCCGTTCCCAGCTCATGAGGGGCAGTGAACTCATCTGACTCTGTCAGTTTCCCGGGACTGCTGCAGCAAACGACTGAAAATGTGCTGTCTTCAAACAACATAAATGTATTTATTTGTATTGATAGGTATTCTCCGCTGATGAAAGGAGCCAATTCAAATGAAATTAAAGTATAAAGGCAGGTTTGTTGGGGGCAGCTCTCAGACAGGTTCACCAGTCCCAAAGAACAGGGCCAGGGAAGTCACCATGCAGAGGGAGACAGAAAAGTGGGAGGCTGGGGTGGGCAGAGAGAGGAAGCGTGTGTGAAGAGAGAGAGAAAGAGAACCGAAATGTCTGGATTATATAGTGCAGAGTCTAGGGGAGAGGAAGTCCAGCTCCTGGGCTGGCAAGTTCAGGTAAGAACTGAGGGATGCTGGGAGAATCTGCAGGCCAGGTTCCACTTTGGAATGTTAAATAGGTACCTTGGCTGTTTGTCCCGGGTCTGAATTGAAGCATGTGTGTACACAGGTGTGGAGGTTGCTGGGTGTCTCTTTTGGTCACTCCCCACCTTGTTTTGGGGGACAGGGCATCTCACTGATCCTGGGTCTCATCAATTCAGACTGACTGGCTGACTTGGTAGGGGACCTTCAGGAACCCACTGTCTTCTCCCTATCCCAACACCAGGATTACAGATGTGAGCTAATGCATCCTGCTTTATTTATGTTTTTATTTTATTTTATTTTCTCATCTGGGCTCTCAGGATTGGACTAGGATTGGGCCCTTAGGCTTATTTAGTTAGCGTCTTTACGCTCTTTATCACCTTCCTGGTCCTTTATTTTTGAGACAGGATCTTGAAAAGTTGCCCAAGCTGTACTTAAAGTCTATATGTAATTCAGGCAGGCCTCAAATCTGTGATCCTCCTGCATCAGCTTCCCAAATATCTAGGACTACAGGTGTCTGTCACTATGCCCAATAAGAAATTCAAAATTTCTGAAGCAGCTCAGGTAGACTGTCTATAAAAGAATGGAAACCACTAGTCTTTTTCTTTCAGGATATGAAAGTTGCTTTGTCAATATCATCACAAAGCAAACAAACAAACAAAAACAATAACAGAACTGTAAGGGTCTGAGAATCGCTGAAAGAAGAACTTCGGACTCAGTATGTAAACACAAAGCGCGTTTATTCTGCAGAGACAGCCAGCTTCCAGGGGTTTACTATTCATACAAAATGGCGCCTGAGAGGAGCCTGCAGGCTCCTTTTAAAGCTAGCTAGGGAATTTCCAGGCAGGGTAGATAATCCTTACTAGGATTGGTTGGATTCCTGGTAAGGGATACTTGTACGTTCCTGATTGGTTCCAACTTTAGGGAAGGAACAGTCACCGGGCCAGATGTCAGGGCAGTTGCTGACTGGCTGCCCATCTCCTGAGGTTTTTTTTCCAGGAACTTGTCAAGCAGGAAAGAGGGAAATTTGGCAAGAACTTTGGCCCGGCTTTGGGCCCAGTCTCAAAATGGAGTTAGTCAGGTCCTCTCAAACAAACAAACAAACAAACAAACAAACAAAACAACAACAACATTTGTTGCTATTGCAGAGGCCCTGATTTGGTTCTCAGCACCCACATGATGGTTCATAACCATTTGTTACTCTAGTTTCGGATGATTCAGCATTTTCTTCTGACCTCTCAGGTCCTAGGCACATGCATGGTGACCATGCAGACAAACACATACATGAAAAAAAATCTAAAAATGAAATTCAAATAGGAAGGGTAGAGGTCTTCCTGTCCAATCAGGAGGAACGTTCCAGGAACTGGAGAGTCAAAGGCACTCAAGTCCTGCCTGGGAGCCTGAGGTGTTTCTCTGGGCCTTGACTCTACAATGTCTACATCAGCTCCTATCCGACAATTCTCCCCTGCGGAAATTAACCAACTGCAACACTGCTAATTTCACAGCCTTTCAGGTTCAGGAAGAAAACAGTCTCTTCCTGAGAGTGACTGCTTGGAGCATCTAGCGCATCTGGAGAGTTGCGCATCCAGGCCTGATTGGGGATTGGAGTCCCCCACACCAAGCACACAGGGAGAGAGGGAGAGGGATTCTGAGTGATGGCACCAAGAGAAAGGGACTTAGGCGCTAGTAGCATCTATAGTCCCGCTCGCGAGATGCTGACGGCAAGAAGACTGCCAGTGTTCAACCTTTTAACTGTGACAGATCCTAGTGGGAAGTTGGCAAGGGAGAGGAGGGAGACTGTGGTCAAGAGGGGAACCACATCCATTGTGTAGCTGCAGACACTCAACCCAGAGAATTTAATGGCTTCCACAAGATGGCAAGATTTTTGCATCAGTGTAGGGAGGAAAACTTTGGAATGATGACATCTTAGTTACTTTTCTGTTGTGATAAAATACTCTGGCAAAACTGATTTTCAGGAGAAAAGGTTAATTATGGTTCACAGTTCAAGGGTAGTCCATCAAAGTTGGGAAGTCTAGGAGAGTTTGAAGTAGCTGGTCACATCTCTATGTGAGGAGGGTTCAGAAAAGAAACTTCCATGATATGGTTAAGATTTTCTTGTAGCAGGCGTGGTGGGGCACGCCTGTAATCCCAGCACTCAGAGAGCAGAGGCAGGCAGATCTCTGTGAGTTCAAGGCCAGCCTGGCCTACAAAGTGAGTGCAGGACAGCCAAGGCCACACAGGGAAACCTGTCTAGAAAAAAACCAAAAACCAAACCAAACAAACCAACAAAGTGTTTATTGTAGATATGAGAGAGAGAATAGCCAGAGGCATCTGGAAGAGTCCAAACTACAGAGAGAAAGTAGACTAGACTTGGCCAGGGGTATGGAAGTGGCAGCATGGGAGAGGATAGAGGAGACAGGAGATAGTTAGAGATGGAGAATAGAGAATAGCAGGAGAGAAGAGTGAGAAAATAGTAAGAGAGAAGAGTAAGAAAAGCCAGGCTGTAAGATGTATGGAAGCCTGTGAGCTGGAGGGAGTTTAGTGGAGGGGAGGAGGCTGGGAAGGGCTAGGATGCCAGCATGGACTTTGAAGTGTGTAACACACACTGTGGACGCTGAGGGAGCTGGAGGCAGCGTGTGCTTTGGCACGCTGTTTGGCGCCACCGGCAGCCATATGTGCCTTCTGCCAGAGGTAAGGGAAATGACTCCTTTAGCAGGTGGGAGCCGATTCACAAGTTCCTGAGGAATGCTGGCTTTTATTTAACTGCCAGAATCCTCCTGTTGTCCGGGTTGAACTCATTTCTGGATATTTGGACAGAATTTGAGAATCTGGGTAATTGGTCCTTTGGACACAACACTGAATCTACACCCTGGAAGCAGAAGCTGATTAATGGCTGAGCTCAGCTCAATACCTCACTTCCCCAGTCTAGGAATCCCAGCAGGGAATGGTGCTACCCACTGTGGGTGAGTCGTCTCATCTTCATTACTGAGAGCAGTATAACCCCACACAGGCACGTTAGTTGTCAGGTTGACAATAATTAACACCATCACACCAGCATCCCGGCCCTGCAAGTGGACCATTGTAGAGTAACCCTGCAGAAAGGATTAGTCAGCACTTCCTAGATGACTTAGGACAAAAATATTTCTCAGGAAAAATAAAAGAAGGAGACATGTTTGTAATCCCAGCACTCAGGTGATCAGGAATTCAAGGCCGGCCTGAACCACATACTGAATAGAGCCTAGCCTAGCTACACAAGAAACTGTTTTGGAAACCAACAACAAAAATAGGCTAGAAACACCTTTAATTCCACACTCAGGAGACCAGGCAGGTGGATCCCTGACAGTTAAAAGCCAGCCTGGTCTACATACTGAGTTCCAGGCCAGTCAGGATTACATTGTGAACCCCATCTCAAAAAAAATAAAAGCAACCACAAACCAAACAAATAGAGATGAAGAAGAAGACAAAGAAGAACAAACAAGATACTAACACATTTGTTTTGTCTTTTGAGACAAAGTTTCTCATGTAGCCTTGGCTATCCTGGACTCACTTTGTAGACCAAGCTGGCCTTGAACTCACAGAGATACCCTTGCCTCTGCCTCCCAGAGCTGGAATTACAGATGTGTGCCACTGCACCTGGCTGGTAACACATTTTTTAAAATCTTCCTTTATTCTGGTTAAATTTTTGGTAATACATATATGCCAATATAGTTACATGTTGAGACATAGATATGAATACAGCTATATATGTATATAGATGTATTTAAGGATGTAGATGACTGTACTATTATATGAAGATGTAAGATGTTGCAGTTTGGACAGAGTATCTCCCAAAAACATATATGCTCAAACCTTGGTCCCAGGATGGTAACATTGGAAAATGGTGGAACCTTTGAGAAGTGAGGCCTAATGGGAAGTTTTTAGGTCATTGGGGGCATTCCTTGAAGGGGATTAGGGGATCCTGGTCCCCTCTTCACATTCTGTTTTTCAAGATGTGCACCCACTGTTGGCCCAAAGCAACAGAGCCAATTGACTGTGAACTGAAATCTAGGAAAACAGTGAACCCAAGTAAAGGTTTTTGTTTTTTTTTTTTTTTTTTTTTTTTTTGTTGTTGTTGTTGTTGTTTTTGGCTCTCACCCCTCTCTTTGAAACAGGGTTTCTTTGTAGCCCTGGCTGTCCTGGAATCTCCCAGGCTGGCTTGAAACCTCACAGATCTGCCTGCCTCTGCCCCCATGGTGCTGGGATTAAAGGCCTGTGCCACCACGCCCCTCAAGCTTTTCTCTTCCAAGCTAATTATCCCAGGTGTTTTGCTACAGTGATGAAAAGCTGACACCATGCATGTATATACAGAAAGAGATGGCATTGAAGATTTAATTGTAGCATGTATGTCTGTATGTGGGTTTGTGCTCGTGAGAGCAGTGCCTGGGAAGGCACTGGAACCCCGGGGGCTGGTGTTAACAGGGTCTGACTTGTGTGCTAGCAACCAAACCTGGAATAACTTCCTGTGGAAAAACAGGAAGTGCTCTTAACCAATGAGTCATCTCTCAGCCAGAGATTGTATTTTACAATATGTCTGACTAGAAACACTGTTTAAGTTTGGGTTTTGTTTTTTTTCTCTTCTAACTCCAACGTGCCATTAGAAAATCACTTTTGACACCAAGAAAAAGGAACTGATTATCTTGACATTCCCTCACAGATCCTGTTAGTTGTACTGACTTCTAAACGCAGAGCAAATGCAGAATTAACTCTGAAAGTCTGGTCCTCCAGAGCACCCCTGCAGGGCCCCAAGTGAGCTCTGCTAAGACTGAGCTGTGGCTCACAGCTGCCGGAGACCTGGGTGCAACGTCCACACTGAGTCATGTGACTATCACACCAGGAGAGCACAGGAGAGCCAAGACCAGCGATGCACGTGCAGCAATCTCACAGCCGAGACAGCCTCGCGGTTTTAGCTAGGTCTGCGGCACAGGCCTGCATTCCCCGCTACCGGAGAAACTGACGCAAGTGGGGCAAAAATTCAAGACCCTCCTGAATGACAGCTCAGTGATACCCTGTCTCAAAAGAAAAGGACTTTTTAAAGTAAGGCAAGAGAAGGCTGGAGACGACTCAGCCACAGAGCACAGGCCCTTCATGAGCAATGCTCTGTATTCAGTCCTGAGTATTTCAAATTTAAAAAGAAAACTAAAAGTTTTTATAGATGGGACTATGTTTTCCTGTGAGACTCAATGGCACATGACTACAGTCTAAGCACTTGGGAATTTTGAGTGTGAGCCAGTCTGGGCTATGTAGTGAGAGACACTAAGTTCAATCTGTAAATAAAAAGAGCACATATGAATCCACTCTACTAAACAAACATGGATACTATGACCACAGATTATATGCCCTAGGATAGTCCAACACGCGTCAGACCCCCCCAAAAACAAGCCTTGCTTTAAAAAAAGTTCTAAGAAAAATTATTTCTTAAAGCCTCCAAAGCAAAACATACAAGAAAACAACAAAATAAGTCTTAGTAGAAAAGAAGGGGAGGAGGTTGGAAGAAAGAAAGTCAGGGCTGGAGAGATGGCTCAGTGGTTAAGGGCGCTTCTAGACCTTCTACAAGACCCGAGCTTGTTTCCTAACACCCATGTCAGGTGGGCCCACGACTTCCTGTAGCTTTAGCTCCGGGGGACCCAGTGCCATCTTTTGGCCTCCTCAGGCCCCTGCACTCATGTGTACACACCTACAAACACACAAACATTTAAAAATAAATAACTGTTTTAAAAACAAAGCTTAAAAAAAAAAAGAGCAAACAAACACAAAGAAGCCTTGCTAAGACTCCCTCTTAGAAAGTAGGCCATGCCCCTCCTATCTTCTCCCTCTCTCCCAATCCCACTGCTCCCCTACCTCCCTACCTCCACCCCACCCCCACCTGTCCTCTCTCTGTAGCTGTTAAAGTTGTTTCTTGTTCTGAGTGTCTGGAGGAGTTCCTTGGCTTTTCTTTTTATACGTGTACATAATAAAATGGAATCACTAGCTACAGTTAGTTGTAGGTCTCCGAAACATCATTTGGTCGTATGTATGAGGCTCTGGATTCCAGCCCTAGCTTTGTGAGAGACAGACAAACAGATGGTGAACTCTATGCAAACATCATCTCTTGGGGTGCCACGCATCCTGGGCAGGAAGAACAAGCTGGGGACAACCCCTGCCTGGCACCACTTGAAGCAGATGGGACATAGCACTCTTGAGATGACCCCAGGCACCCAGAGGCCCTGGGTGCCACTAAGATGAGCAAGTGGTAGAGAGATGGAAGAGAAAGAGAAGCAGGATGGTGTGTGCACAGTGAAGAGGGGGAACTGGAGACTCAAGGGTGGCAACAAAGTGCGAGTAGCTGGAGATAGCCCCTTGCGGTCACAGTGAAGTCCTGCTCATGCTGCCACTGAGGCCACATCTGCTACCACCCAAGGACATGCAGATGTCCCTGGTCTGAGCCATGCCTGGGGCCATGTTCATGTCTGAGGGCTATGCAGGGTTGGCCCAGCCCCTCTCTGGCTGCAGCGTTCAAGAAAGCTGGTTGTGATGGCAGGGGCACAGGTGAGCTAGCCCCAATGTTGAGAACGCAAGAGAGCTGTCCCTGCCCCTTGCCAGCTGCAGTGTATGGTAGAGCAAGATTGCCTGGGCTGCGCTGGAGAGCTGGTGGGCTGAGCAGTTCAGATACCTCTCAGGCAAAGATGGAGGGCTTTGGGTTGGCCCACCCCAACAGTCTACCACACTTATGAACCGCTGGAATTCATGAAAGGGATAGTCCTCCAGAAGCCAGAGGCCTTGGACCAGACTAATGACTCAGTGCAATGAATATTTGCAAGATATACTCTGTGACATACTGTGACACAAATCTTCCATGGCAAGATTTGTCTGTTTGTTTTCTTCTGTGAGGGAGGTTGCAAGGGCAGAGGGAGGATATGGAAGAATGAGGAGATGAGTGGGATTGGGTGGATGATATGAAATTCACAAAGAATGGATAAAAAGTAAAAGACCAAAAGACCAAAAAAAAAAAAAAGACCAAAACAAACAAACAAACAAACAAAACAGTAATCCAGGGGGGGAAAGGCCACTTATTAATTTATTGTACTTGTATTCATTTTAAAAAGTATTCACTCTGTGCTTCTTATGTTTTAGGCAGGAGGCTACTGAGCCAGGGTCAGGAACAACACTGGAAGCAGTACGCATAAAAATAAAAAAACACCACAAAAGAAAAGCAGGCGGGTTCCATTCTTGGAGCGGTGGCTCAGAGGACTTGTTGCTCTCAGAGCTCCCCACACTTTCAGTTCCAGAAGAGTTGACTCATTTTTCTGGCCACCAACGGTGCAAAGCACACACGTGGCACACATATATACATGCAGGCAAAACACTCGCATACATAAAATAAACTTTAAAAATCGAAAACCTACCTGCCCTATTGTGGAATGATAAAATCCTCAGATATCCTTATGCAGAATTCTCGGTGCTTCAGATCATTTGTTACCCTTCTGTTCAGCAAACCCCTCCTAGTGTTTGTGCTGTCTGTAATTTTCTCCTCCAGTTGTAGAATACTCTTGGTCTTCCTAGGAGCACACAAACAAAGTTCAGCCACCTGTTTAATAGGACTCATGAACTTAGGTTACAGTGGGAAGGCACAGAAAGCGTGAATTAACTCTGCTTCTTTATCAGTAAATGTTAATCAAGCCTGGTACAGTGGAACATGCTTGTAATTCCAACACTTAGGAGGTGGAGACAGGAGAATCAGGAGTTCAAGACCATCCTCAGCTACTTAGTGAGTCAGAAAGCAGCCTGGGCTATAACGGGACCCTGTCTCAAAAAAAAATAAAGGCTCTAGAGCAATGGTGCAGCATTTGCTGCTCCTCCAGAGGCCGGAAGTTCAGTTCCCAGCACCCCTGTTGGAAGGCTCGCAACCCCTGTAACTCCAGCTCCAGGGGATCTGAACCCTCTTCTGGCCTCCCTGGGTACCTGTGCACACCTGAAAAACAAATAAAACACAAAGTTAGACCTTGTTTAAAAATAAAAATGTTTTAAAGATTTTACTTGGGGTTGGAGAGATGGCTTAGACGTTAAGAGCACTAGCTGTTCTTCCAAAGTTCCTGAGTTCAATTCCCAGCAACCACATGGTAGCTCACAACCATCTGTAATGAGAGCTGGTCCCCTCTTCTGGCATTCAGGTACACATTCAGGCAGAATATTGTGTAAATAATAAATCTTTATGTATATGAGTGCTCTTTTGCATGTACACCTACATGCCAGTAGAGGGCATCAGACCCCAAGGTAGATGGTTGTGAGCCACCTTGTGGTTGCTGGGAATTGAACTCAGGACCTCTGGAGGAGCAGCCATGTTCTTAACCACTGAGCCATCTCTCCAGCCCTAAAAACATTTTTTTTTTCACAATTCACAATAATCATCAATTAAACTTAAAAGCATCATTTTTTGGATGCTTTTAATTGGATTGGCGGTGTTGCTCAGCTGGTAGAGTACTTACCTAGTATCCATGAAGCCCTGGTTCAGTTCCCAGCTCTATATAAAACCAGGTGTAGTAACACGTGCCTGTCATCCCAGCACTCAGAAGTCCAAAATCATCCTGGGCTACATAGCAAGTTTGGGCTACATGATAGTCCGTCTCCAGTCATGCAATGGCACCCACCTGTAATCCCACCACCCAGGGAGCCAGAAGCAGGTGGGTCTCTGTGAGTTCGAGGTCAGCCCTGTCTACAAATCCAGTCCAGGGCAGCCAAGACTACAGAGAAAGACCCTGTCCTGAAAAACAAACAAGCGAACCGAAACAAGAAATTCAAATCCAAACCACTGTGAAACATCACCTCAGTCCTGTTACCAGAAAGACTAAATATTATAAGTGATGGAGGAAAGGAACATGCACACCACAGACGGGAGGTAAACTGGTTCGGCTTTTATGGGAAACATCGTGAAGGCCCTTCCCCCCCCCCCCCCCAAATTTAAAAATACGGTCACTACATCATCTGGCAGTATGTCACTGAAGAACAATTCACAATAGGAAAGAAAGTGTAGAACCAACTAAGTGTCCATGAGTGATAAGCGGATAAAGAAGAGATGGCACGGATTCACAACAGAATGATTCACAACAGACGAGCCTGTCCTCTGAACACCAGGAGCAGAGCTGGGGGGCGTGGTTAAAGAGAAGAGAGCTGCTCGCGGTCACCCGACACCACGCGGCCACAAAGCTGGAATTCGTCAACTTTTCCTTCTTCCATCCCAAGGCAAGGATGTGGATCTCAGCAGCAGGGACACCTGCAGGAGGCAGAGTTCGGTTCGGCTTGTTCTTATAAATACCTGGTGGGGCCGGTGAAGGCAATAGGAATGTCCGTGGCATGCCGGAGTTAAGACAGTTGCTTTTATATTGCTGTGATAAAATACCATGACCAAGGCAACCTGTAAAAAAAAAAAAAAAAAAAAACAAACAGAGAGAGAGAAGGAGGATCCGTCATGGCAGGAGGTATGGCAGGAAGCAGCATGCCTCAGTGGTCAAAACCCAAGTTCTGGGGTCTGTGCCACAGTGCCTGGCTTGTTTGGCTTTGGGGTTTGAACTTGGGGATCTTACTATATTGCTTATCCTGGCCTTGAACTCTTGGACTCAGACAATCCTGACTCCACCATAAGTGTGACTACAGATACTACCTGCCTAGCTAAAAAAGTAGTTTAAAAAAATTCTCTTTTTAAAGATGAGATCTCGCACATGGTAACCCAGGCTGGAAATGAGGTCCAGAAAATTCTCTGAAGTGTTGGGAATTACCAATGTGAACCTCCATACTGCATGAATCTAAATTTACTTCATTACTTTATCCATCTATCTATCTATCTATCTATCTATCTATCTATCTATCTATCTGTTGGTTTTTCAAGATAGGGTATCTCTGTGTAGCCTTGGCTGTCCTGGACTCACTTTGTAGACCAGGCTGGCATTGAACTCACAGAGTTCCACCTACCTCTGCCCGCCAAGTGCTGGGATCATAGGCGTGCACCACTGTGCCCGGTTAAATTTAATTTTTTAAATGCCCATGCTATAATCACATACCTGTAATCTCAGCTCTTGGGAGTCTGAGGTACGAGGATCAGGAGTTCAAGACTAGCCTTGACTACATGAAACTCCATAAACTTAAATTAGCTGGAAATGGTGGTGCACACCTCTAGTCCCAGCACTTGGGAGGCAGAGGCAGGTAGAACTCTTTGCGTTTGAGACCAGCTTGGTCTACAAAGCAAGTCCAGGACAGCCAAGGCCATTAGGCTATCACACAGAGAAACCCTATCTGGAAAAAACAAAAAAATACAAAATAAAAATAAACAACAACAAAACCAACCAAACAACAACAAACCCCAAAATCCAAAATAACAAAACAAAACTTGAATTAAAACAAGAACAAGTCACACAGGTTGGTGTTTCCACAGACCCTGAACCCTGGTCGTTCTGATGTTCATGAGTGTTCTATGGGAAACCCATCAAAGAAAGCAAAGTGGTTTCTTCCCTGGTCCTCTCAGGGCCTGGCATGTCCAACCCAACATGGGTGTTCGTGTCCCCAACTTCCATTGCCGAGTACACAGAAAGTGCTGCCCTTAATAGTCACCCCGGTTTTCCGCTTCCTGCAGGGCTGCTGATGCCCTCCCTCCCTGCTGTATTTCATCACCTCCGAGAACAGTCCTCTGCAGCCCAAGTGCTCTCTTTTCTGTACTACTGCTGCGGCATTCTGCCCTTAGGGAAGGCTGATAAACAATGACCATTGTGGGGCTGGAGAGATGGTTCAGAAGTTAAGAGCACTGTTTGCTCTACCAGAGGTCCTGAGTTCAATTCCCGACAACCACCCGGTGGCTCACAGCTCTCTATACTGGGACCTGATGCCCTCTTCTGGCATGCAGGTGTACATGCAGATAGAGCACTCATATACATAAAATAGACAAATCTTAAAAACAAAACAAAACAAAAGAAAGAATGACCATTGCAGCCTGGTGTGGTAGAGCACTCGGGAGGCAAAGGCAGGTAGATCTCTGTGAGTTTAAGGACAGCCTGGTCTACAGAGTGAGTTTCAGGAAACACAGAGAAACCTTGTCTCCAAAAAAACCCCCAAAAACAAAACAAAACAAAAAATGACCATTGTTGGGGGCCTGGAGAGTTGACTCAGCAGTTAACAACTGCTGTTCTTGCCGAGAGCCCAGGGTTCAGTTCCCAGATGGTACACAACAGTCTGACTCCAGGCTGACCTCAGTTCCAGGGGGTGTGATGCCTTCTTCTGACCTCTGCAACTCTTGTACATACATGGCACACACACATAAAGTACATTTGTATTTACTTTATTTAAAATTTAAATTTAAAATATTTTCAAAACAACAACTATTGCTTCAGCAAAATGGCTTTGCGGCAATTGGCAATTGTCCAAGGAGACAGCAGATGTGCTTGGTTGTTGTTCTGTATAAGCCAGTAACACAGAGTGTATTGACACTCCATATTCACTTGAATAAGTTCCGTGGGAGAAACCATTCAGGGAACTGTTTTCTCGCATCCACTTAAATGGGGTTAAATTATTGTTTACTGCCTGTCTCTCCTCCAGAGATGAGAGCATGGATGAGTCTTACAAGCATCTCAGTGGGCAGGAGAGGACCAACCCTCTTCATGCACCAAATCATGAAATGTGAGCCTAAAACTGTGAAACTGATGAGTTCTCAAACAGCCTCAAGCCAAGGAACTACGGACTAAGACATCAGTAGCACAAACAACAGGCTGAGTTCCCCAGGGCACAGTCAGAGTAGCAGGTAGCCTTAGGCACCCCAAAGAGCTTTAGACATTAAAAAGTGGAGGTGTGGTGAGGTGCACTCAGAAGACAGAGGCCTGCAGACCTCTGGGAGGTTTTGTTTGTTGGTTGTTTTGGTGTTGGAGGTTGGTCTGATGCATGTTACTGGCCCTCAAGATCTGGTTACACCTTTCCTTGTTTTGTAAACCTGCCTAAGACATACCTGGTTGATTGATTAAATGGCCTATATCTGAGCAGGGCAGAATGGGGTAGGCGTGGCTGAGGTTCCCAGGCATTAGAGGGACAGGAAGAGAGGGGGAAGGAGGATGCATGATGGGTTAGCCTGGAGAAGAAACCACATGGGCAGGGAGGAAGGACTCTAATAATGGTGTGAAAAGGCCCATGAAGAATATAACTACCATGGGATTATGGATGGAAAATAGACCAGATGAGGAGGATTGAGGTGGATGACATTGGACGGGGGGGCTAGGAGATGGACGGTGAGGTTATTGAGCCAGTGTAAGGAAAATATCTGCCTGGCCTAAGGTAAATAAGTCAATTACATTGTAACAGGTATCTGTGTCTTATTATTTGTGATCTCAGGTTAAAAACACCACCACAATAATTTTAGGACTAATAATAAACATTATATAGACCAACACTCATTTCTTTTTTTATTTACTACAACATTTTGGTTTTTTGAGACAAGTTTCTCTGTGTAGCTTTGGTTGTCCTGGACTCACTTTGTAGACCAGGCTGGCCTCGAACTCACAGAGATCTGCCTGCCTTTCCCTCACAGAATGCTGTGATTACAGGTGTGGGTCACTGTGCCCCACTTGACCTCTGGGAGTTAAGCCAGGTCTACTTATAAAGTACCTGGCTAGCCAGGGCTACAAAGTTAGAGAGATCTTGTCTCAAAACAAAAGCAAAAAACAAAAACCCTAAACCATGAAAACAAATAACAATGACCATAAAATGGCCGGGGGGGGGGGGGGGGAGACACAGAAAAAAACCATTCAGAGCCAACTGTGGTGGTGCACACCTGTAACCCCAGCTCTTAGGGAGGCAGAGGCAGTTCGAGCCCAGACATCCGGGGCTACACAGAGAAACTTTGTGTCAAGAAACAAAACAAAAGACTGAAGGAAAAGCCTGGGTGGTGGTGCGCTTTAATCCAGCACTCAAAAGGCAGGAACAGGTGGATCTCTGTGAGTTTAAGGCCAATTTGGTCTACAGAGTTACAGATCAGGCAGAGATGCGTAGTGAGATTCTGTCTCAAAACAGACAAACAAACTGATAATATATTTTTTTAAGTGAAAAAAAAAAGGAACTGGTGAGATGGCTCAGCAGTTAAGGGCCCATACAGCTCTTGCAGAGAACCCCAGGTCAGTTCCCCAAATCCACGTTTGTCATCCTCCTACACAGTGAGGGTGAAGTCAGCCCAGACCACTTGAGGCCTGTCTCAAAAACACCCAAACAAACAGAAGAACCTGAGGGACTTATAGCCAGACTACCTGATTCACCCCTTGCTTTGTGGAGTAACCTCCATACATGCACCTCAAGCTAACCAATCCTGCCCCTGGAGCCCCACGCCTCTTATGTCACTGCCCAAATTAGCAAAACCAAACAAAATGAATAGTGTGTCTTCCCAGCAGGTCTGAGCTTACCACCAGCATCATGGAGAATGCCTGATCAAGAATGCTTTCCTCAGCCCTGCATGGTAGCACACAACTTTAAAACGCCAGCACTCAGAAGGCAGAGAGAGGAAGGGCAGTCTCTGTGAGCTAAAGGCCAGTCTGGTAGCTAGGTGGACTCTGCTGTCTCTAAAATAAATATAAATAAATACAAATAAAAATGCTTTCCTCGGATAGCAAGATTGCTTAGCAGATAAGGACACTTGCTTCCAAGCTTGAGCTGAATTTGATCCCCTAGAATCCATGGGGTGGAAGGAGACGATGGATTCACACACACGCACATGCACAAGCACACAGATGCAAGCACACATGCACATATACTAATAGGTAAATAAATGTTGTAGAACGTTAACGCTTTCCTCACCTGACCCCCCAAAACATAAACTTTCTAACTTCACCCATCGCTTCTTGCACCCCAGAAAAAATACATGTTAATGCCCTTATCCAGATTTGTCCTGTAGATTTTGTGTTTTAGCTTGCAGGTCAGGAGCTCTTGAGAAAACCCTCAGCATTACTTATGGTGTGGGTAGCACTCTCAGGGAAAGCAATGCAGTCTCTCATGGTTTCTACCTAACTAACCAGTAAGGTGTTCACAAAGAACTCACTATATACGTTATTTCAAAAGCCTGGAGGGTGTACAGACCAGCACAGATCACAATCTGCCCGCAGCAGCTACCAGGGAGACAGCCAAACAAACACTGACAACAGGATGCAAAGCCTTTGAGAGAGACAGGGGAACTATGTTTGTGCAGTCCCCAGCCCCCAAGCTTAACAAATAAGTTAATTACGTCTCCATTTTCTTCTGTGGGAACCCACGAAAGCATCACAAACCAAACACGCCATCTATCAGGATAAACAGAAATATTGCAGGCAAAGCGTGGGAGATGGGCGAGGCTCAGCGGCAGAGCACTTGCCTCGCATGCACACAGGTCTGGGGTCCAACACCCAAAGACAAAAGCTAGCAGCGACAACACTGCATACGTTCGCCGATATCTTTGGTGGAAACACTTGTCTCCTGGCAGATTCCAGGCAACCGACATGATGCCCTGAGCACAAGGACCAGCTGGGCACGAGCTAGTAAAGCCACGTCACCACATCACCAGAGGGAAGACAGGTGACAGACACTGCACAAAGGCACAGATGGTTGGAGTGTCTAGAGACAGGTTGGCTGTTGGCCTGCAAGTGTGAGACAGGGACTGGGAGACACAGGGGTAGAAATCGGCTCAGTGCGAGAAAGACAAAGAAGGGGTGGAGCTTGTGACAGGAGTCAGGAATTGTGAAAGTATTTGCAACACAGTTGGGGAAGAGATTGCAGAAGATGGTGGGTTTTTGCAATTCTATCTCTTGTGCAGTGGCTAATGTTTTAAAGCATTCATGCTTCAGGGGAATAACTCGAGTGACAGTGAGGGGAAGTAACCAGAGACAAGGCATAACACTGAGCCACACATTGCAATAATCTTCCAGTGAAGTCTAAGCTAATGTTTGGTCTCATTGAGACATAAGACATTTCAGTCCATCTTGTGCATATCCTACCTCAGGGGGTGCTTTAACTTAGGCCTTTAGAAAAAAATGAAAGGAAATGATAAAAATAATAATCACTTTTTAATGTGGCTAAATAGAAACCATACAATTTGCTGCATCGCTTTAGCCATCATAAATGTGTGTCTGTACATTTTAATGATGTAAACTCTTCTGCAAGTCCCTGTTCATCCACAAAAGAGACTTTCTCTGCCTCTGCCTGTCTGATTGTTAATTCTTATTGCCCCTTCCTGAGTGTCACATTGGTCCCATTAAGCACACAGATCTGTTTTCTGTTTGCTTTTCTGTTATGGAAGAGCTAACTCCCGTCACCACGGGACACTGGTTTCCACAGCTGCAGCTGCCTGCTCCCTGCTTACTGCCTTTCCCCTTGCTAAGCCGGATTTCCATGGAGGAAAGTATGGAGGTCAAGAGCAACGTCCATCCTAGAGATGCTGTGTTTCCTCCTGCTTCTTACTTCCCTGGAGGATGCTCTGGCCACAGGGCCGCCTGGGTGATGAGAAGCCCACAAGATGGCTACAGAACAGCAGCTGCTGTGGCTATGTCACCTGCTGTGAGTGAGTCTGGGACAGCCAGGGCTACACAGAGAAACCCTGTCCTGAAACACTCCCCCACCCTGCACAAAAACAGAGACAGTGAGAAAGAAGGGGTCATTTAGTTTACAGTTCTAGATTGTGGGGAAGTCAAGGCAGAAACTTGAGGCAGCTAGTTACCTCCACACTCAAGAGCAGAGAGAGAAATGAAGCACATTCCAACTTAGGCTCAGCTAATTCCCTCCCTCCCCCTTCTCTCTCTCTTATTTTATTTTTTTTTTAATTTTTATTTTATGTGCCTTAGTGTGAAGGTGTCAGATCCCTTGGAATTTGTGTTACAAACAGTTGTGAGCTGCATGTGGGTGCTGGGAATTGAACCCAGGTCGTTTGGAAGAGCAGACAGTGCTCTTAACCACTGAGCCATCTCTCCAGCCCCCCTTATTTTTATTTTTTAAGTTCAGGACTCAAACCCAGGGAATGGTGCCACCCATTTTTAGGTTGGGTCTTTCTGCATCAATTAACATAACCAAGACAATCTCCTACTCCAGCTTGAACTAGACAACCCCTCACTGAGACGGTCTTCTGTGGTGGTTCTAGACTGTGTCCACACCCACATTTGGAGGAGAGTAAGTGCAAGGCTGTCTCAGGCCAAAACTCACCCACTCTCCTCTCCCCCTATTGCTCTCCTTTTCTTTCCATTCTGAGCATCAGAACCAAGTGTTGCCAAAGCTGGGACTAATGTAGCCCAGCACCTTTAACTGTTTTACCACCAGCAGATGGGGCAGCAGGAGAGCAGGAAGGGCCTGCACCCATCTCTCTCTCCCTGCGCTGGGGTAGAAGGCTAGGAAGTGTACTCACAGCTCCCACACAGGGCTGCTTCCTGCCCAGCGTCTGTCAGTTTGGAACACCTGATAGATACGCAGGACATGAATAACTCCCTCCATGCCAACTGCGACTACTACTGCCTTTCTACCCAAGACTCCAGCATCAACATCTGGAAGTTGGGTCTGGCCTGGTGGTCTAGGCTGCCAAGTGGTAGGAGGCAGGGAGATTTCAAGTTCAAGGCTTCCTGGGACAATAGAGCAAATTAAAGGACAACTTGACAAAATTCAGTGTGTGTCCTATAGTCTGATAAACTAATTAACATCAATGATTCTTATGTTAACAAATTTGGCAAAGTGAGCAAACAAATGCAAATGAGTTTAAAACTCATTTAAACAAGAATGTCAGATAAACAATGGATATTCTTAATGAGTTCTTTGTTTGTCATAAAGCCCAAATAATAGCTTTAAAAAATTATAATAGTTAACAATTAGTGAAACGAGGACCCCCAGCCTCAGTGTCAGGTGAGAATGAGAACTGTTCTGTATGGAAGATACAGCAAATCTCTGCTGGAGAACAACAGCTAGGACTGAAATCAGGCTTCCTCCATTTGGAGACCACATTCTTATCCTCTTTTGCTGTCACAGGAGCAGTAAACCCCAACAAGTAAAAAAGACTCTTCTGGTCAGATAATGAAATCTCAGGTTTGGATGGAGACTAACCTTCCAGTTAAGCAGATCAACAGCCTGGCTAAGGGACCACACTTCAGGAAGGCAGAGCCACCCTGGGAAAGCAGGTTTACCTTAACTGTGCTAGAGATTGGAGAACAATTCCCCCTTGAATAGATAATATTCCTTTTCTTCCCAGAACATCCACCCCTAGTGCAGTCCAGTAGGGACCGCCTGCACGGGGTTTTGCTGGGTCTCCCTGCCTGTCTTAGTCCTTATAAAAAGGAATAAGTCTTATCTTTTCCTTCTCCTCTTTGGGATGCTGTCCAGTGCCCAGATCCACTTTTAGTACTCTGGGTTACCTTGCTTTCTCGGAAGCTCCCTTCCTGTCATGAGGCTCATCTCTATGCTGGTTCAACTCAAATCCATGAATCTATAAGACACATTTCTCTAAAACTCACTCTCTGTGATCCATGAATTTTACTCTTCAAGGGACAACACCAGAACCCCTCAAACAGTAGCTTTGGTGCCTGTCAAGTTTCTTGGTCCCTAGTCTCCTCCTCCCCCTGCAAAGACCTTTTTCTCAAACATACCCCAATATTTCTGTATCAGTTGTATCCTTGAGCAGGTATCAGATAAGCTATTGCTGATGTTTAGAATTTTGTCTGAGTCTATTAACCATAGGCCCACATCCCAGCTTGTCATCACTTGTTACTTAGGAAGCAAATGGGTTTTAGCCAAATTAGGAGCAATCCAGAGCAGCAACTTTTCGAATGACTGAGCCCTGAGTTCTGGGTGAGATGGTGGACTAGAAATTGCCTCTGTGCCACCTTCACAAGAAAAGTGCTGAGGGAGCTGGGACAAGAGAAAAGGGGAAAGACCTCACCCATCAAAGGTGTTAACTCTAGAAAATGCAGGTGAGGGTGGGGCTGGGGATAGGGGGTTCCTCCTCCTCCTCTTAAGAAAAGCAAGTGGCCTAAGAGAGTTGCCGTGGGTCAGGCACAGAGGTGGATGCAGCTGTGGTCCAGGGCCACGCCTTGAGCTGGCTGCAGAACTCGGCAGGTTCACGATTGAGGAGCCTGTGGAGAGCAGCTGAGTCCAGGCGGTGTGAGGCAAGGCTCAAAGTCCTTGCAAAGAGGCCCTAAGAGGCCAGTGTGTAAAGAAGTGGTGGCGAAGCCCGCAATGAAGTCGAACCCCAAAACTGGAGATGCCAGGCCCAGGGGAGGTGTGTTGAGTGAGGCTGGACCAAGCGAGAGGCTGTGTGTTCCAGGCAGCAGAGCTGGGGCGCGGGCAGAGCATGGGCTCCCTGAAGCCCAGCCGGCCACTTTAGGAGGCCTAGATGATGAACACGAAGCTGCTGTCCTGCTGAATTTTGATCTTGCTGTGTTCCAGTCATTCCATAACCTGCCCCAATTCTTCTTTGCTGGAATAGGAATATTTACCCCGCAGTATTAAATGTTAGAAGGATAGAATGTTGTTTTTTTTATAGGTATTGCTGTTAAGAAAATTTGGACTTTTAATGTATTTAGAGTTACAAAGATATTTGAGCCAAATGCATTTTTTCATTACAAATGAGCCTATGGAGAGGAGAAGAGGAGACGTTCAGGCTTACAGTGATATGTTTGGGCTGGCAAAATGGCCAAACCTGACAGCCTACTTAAGTTTCATCCTTGGGTCCCAGACAATAGGAGAGAACTATTTCCTAAAGTTGTCCCCTAACCTCTATACATGCCATGATGCCCATCCTCACACACATGCAAATGTACACGTACACATAGTCACCAAATAAATAAAAGGAAAAACCACCCACAGTGGGTAGAACACACAGGGTGGCTCACAACCGTTTGTAACTGTAGATCCAGGGAACCCAATACCCTCTTCTGGCTTCAGCAGTGCCAGCCATGCACATGCACAGACATATGTGCGGGCAGAACATCCATGCACATAAAACAATATTTTAAAAAATTAAATAAGGTATAAGGGAGTATCTGGAAAGATGGCTCAGCGATTAAGGGGAGACACAGCCCTGCAGAGAACCTGAACTTAGTTCCCAGCGCCCACGTCACGAGGCTCACAACTGCCCGTGGCTGTAACTCCAGAGAATGCCCCTTTTCTGTCCTCCTCGGGCAACTGCTCTCACGTGCATGTTTCCTGACGGAGACACATAATTTTAAAATGTAGAACAAATATTTAAAAAGCTTTAAGGGACAGCTGAGCACCTGTAACTCCAGCACTTGGGAGGTGGAAGCAATAGGATTTGGGGTTCAAGGCCTGCCAGGGCTACATGGGACCCTGTCAAGAAGTAAGAGGAAAAGGAATGTGGCCGTAGCTCAGTGCTATCATACTTGCGTAACATCCACGAATGTGTGTAGGCCCTGGGTTCAATCCAATACTGAAAAATAAAGGGTTAAAGTAAAGGGTTAGTAGTCATACAGGATATGACTACTAAGCTCGATCAGCAGGTGAAGTGCTTACTGCAAAACCACATAATGAGTGCTATCCCTTTGACTCTGTGCTGATAGTTTTGTGTCAACTTGATTTAAAAGGAGGGAACCTCAATCACATAAATTGCCTCTGTAAAATTGGGCTACACAGCCCCAAGTCTCGAACCAAACAAAGAGGATGCACCGGATAAGATGGATCGAGTTACGATTTCCTCAGTGACCTGGATGAGTTGGAAATTACCCCAATGCTTCTCAAAGGGATTCTGCTCCTTCCCCAGAAAACAAACGGGTTTGAATGCCTGCCCTAGCAGCAGTCCATTAAGAGTCCCCATGTTCCAGAAGTAATGAAGGAATAATTATGGCTCTCTACTTTCCCCCTCGAGTTCCCTGGAGAAAGTCTCTGGAGGATTCTGTGTAAAGAAACCCTCTGTTGTTAACGGCCTCCAATTGGTGTGTGAATTAACAACTAGTGGGAGTCCAGCATCTGGAGAGCTGCCTCTCGGATTGGCTGTGGCTGCACTTTCGGAATTAACTGGGAAGAATAAAACGCTCTTCTGGGAAGCAATGTTCTGGAACCCAAGTCATCTTGCCTCGTTGAAATCCTTTTTGGCAAAAGTTAAAAGGAGGCATAATCAGATCCTATGGAGAGATCCTAGCCTTACCGTTTTCACCTTTGCTCTGAAGAGGGTTAAGTCTGTGGATTTCAAAATCCCTTCCCTTATGGCATTATTAATCTGTAGGTTAGAAACAGACCGGGCACAGGTAGTCCAGAGTTTTCAAGATGGAGGCAAGAGCATCAGGAACTCCAGGTTACAAGAAATTGTCTCCCCCCTCCCCCACCCCCAAAAAACTTAAAAAACACAAAACTAAACCAAGGCCAGTGGGTTGCCTCAGTGGTTACAGACACTTGCCCGCCAAAGCTCCTAGCCAGAGTTCTAACCCTGGACTCC
Source organism: Psammomys obesus (assembly GCF_907164565.1). Lineage (NCBI taxonomy): Eukaryota > Metazoa > Chordata > Mammalia > Rodentia > Muridae > Psammomys > Psammomys obesus. The sequence goes on from NW_026596079.1 coordinate 38,963,027, forward strand.
CAGTGGCGAAAGGAGAGGGCCGACTCCTGTGGTGGCCGACCTCCACAGGCGTGCCGTGGCAAATACTGCATTACTATTAGGATCTCTTAATCTGTGGCATATGCACATGCGTGAGCAAAGTACACGTGGTGTCCTAATGGGTTCTAAGGTGAGAAGTTCAGCTTCTCACTGTTTCCTGTGAGGTGAAAAATTACCTCAGACTTCTCTAACTCTCCTCCCGTTTGCTCTCAGGCCTTTTACCTGAGAGCAACACACCTGCCTTCAAGAGTCACAAAACTTGACAGGGATGAAGTTTGATGGCTCAGCCCCACCCTTCTGGGGGCACATAACAGAACAACCAGCAAGCCCGGGAGCTTGCCACCTCGGTAGAGATGGAGACTCCAATCCGGCTCCATACTAGCTTCTGAATGCCCCCCACCCCTCACACACACTCACTCATACACACACACACAGCCTCACCACAAAGCCTAAGCTTCAAACTCACAGCAAGCAGTCATACGTCAGTGTCCTGAGTGTTGTGATATACCACAAAGTTTTGCCATGAGTGTGCCTCATTGGTAGAGTGCTGCCCATTATCTCCATTATGGCAACAGGCAAAAAACAATAATAAGCCAACAAAAAAACTGGCTGGGCATGTTAACTCATGCATGTAATGTCAGCATTCCAGCAAGGAAGAGTTCAAGATCCGCCTGGGCCGCCTAGTCAGATTCTGTCTCCAAAACCAAAACAAAGAAAGAGATACAATTCACATGCCACACAACTCGCACTTAAATTGCGTTCAGAGCATTCACGGGTTGTGAATCATCTCTGCTCTCTAATTTTAGAATGCTCTCATCGCCCCACAAAGAAACCCCGTGTCCGTCAGTCCGTTGAGCAGTGACTGCTCGCCTCTGCCTTTCCCCGGTGCCTGGCAACCGCGAATCTGCTTCCTGTCTGCGGAATTTCAAAAGGGTTTTTGTAGTCAGAAGCCGGGTGCTGGTTTCACAATGTGGGGTGCTTAGCTGGCTCCTTCCCTCCCTCAGCTACTCAGTTACTGCATTTGGCAGATGGATGGGTCTCAGTCTCGGTAGAAATGGGGTGTAACTCGGGGCAGAGTGCACAGTGCGTATGAGGCGTTCATTCTACGCGGGGAAGCAAGGGATGAAAAAGAAAAGAAGTGGGCGGTGGTTTCAATCCCATGCCTTTAATCCCGCACTCAGGAGGCAGAAACAGAGGGATTGCTGAGTTCCAGTGAGTTTCAGGACAGCAAGGGCTACACAGAGAAACCTTGTCTCAAAGAACCAAAAAAAAAAAAAAAAAAAAAGCAACTGAGGTCTGAAATTTTGAAGAAAAAAACAAACAAACAAACAAACAAACAAAAAACAAAAAAACTGAATCTTAAGCACCCCAACCTAAGAAATTTTAATTCACTTGATCTGGGCTAGGGCTTGGAAATTTTAATAAAAAATTTTTTTACATTAAACATTACATTTATATATTTGCCTGTGTATGGGTGCTCTCAGCAGTCAGTTCTCTCATCCTGTGGGCCCTAAGGATTTGACATCAACATCAGGTTGGGCAGCTACAGCCCCTCTGTTTTTGTTTGTTTCTTTATTGTGTGCATACATGTGGAGGTCAGAGGTCAACGTACAAGTTCAGTTCTGCCACTACATTTGACAGCAGGTGCCTGCCTGCTGAGCCAAGTTGCCCACCTTTTTTTTTTTTTTTTTTTGTAACATCAAACGTTGGGCTAGAAAGCTGGTTCAACCGTTAAAAGCACTTACTGCTTTTGACCTGAGTTCAGTTCCCAGCAGGCCGGTCAGGCAGCTCCTGACCTGTAACTCCAGCTCTGGCGCCTCGGCCACCATCTGCACCTACGTCCACATATCGACATACAGACAGGTACTTAACAATAAAAAGACTTTAAAGAAATCAAACATGTGTCCATAAGCCAGATGTCTCTCACATAGCTTTGTGAGGCAAACATGGCCCTGGAGCAGCAAAGCAAGCTCCCACTCTGAGTCAGCTTCTTGCTGGCTTCCCCCAGGCAGCGAGTGTGCACACTAAAATCTAGAAAGTGCTACTTTCAGGTTCCTGCCAGTTCTAACAGTCCACAGTCTTGTCATCTCTGCCTTGCCCTGGTGAACCACCAGGGGACTTTATTCATCAGTTCCCACAGACCAGAGTTTACCCACACTGGAAAATTGGCTTGGGCTACTCGCTAAACAGGATACAGGAATATACCATTGGCAGAGGCTTACAGAAGTTTGTTCAGTGATAACTCGTTACACAGTGATTTGGAAGAACATCAAGTCATTTAGAGTTGTTTTATCTACTATCCAGAAGGGGGAAAACCCATGTATATACATATATATGTAGATATACATGTATGTATATATATGTATACATGTATGTATATATGTATTCATGTATGTATGTTTATATGTACACACACACATACAGGGTTTAGGTCTCAACCTGTAGGCAATTTTGGAGCATTCTATATACTTTTCAAAAGTCACATATCAATCAGGGTTACATTTAAATTATGAGCAGTGAGCATGGTGAATTTAATGCCAGCACTCAGAAGGCAAAGGGGGCAGATCTCTGCGAGTTCAAGGCCAGGCCAGGGTTACATACTAAGACCTTATCTTGTTAAATAAAGAAGTAAATGTATAACCTCAGGTGTTCAACTTTGGTTGCCAATTAGAATCTTTACTTGCTTTTTTAAAAAAAATATTTTAGTTACACTGTGCATGTGTGTGTATGTATATGTGTGTGGGCATGTTCATGCCACCACATTCATGTGGAGCTCAGAGGAAAACTAATGAGAGTCAGTTCTCTTCTTCCATCTTTCGAGTCCTGGGAATTGAATTCAGGTCTGCAGGTTGGCAGCAGGCCCTTTACCTGCTGAGCCATCTTGACAGCCCTTCCTTATTCCTTTTTTTAAGACAATGTTTCATGTATCCCAAGCTGGCCTCAAACTCATGTAGCCAAAGACTACCCTGGTATTGTGATTCTCCTTCTTCTACCTCCAAGCTATGCAACCACGCCCACCTACATAATGGCGGGTTTGTGCTTGCTAGCCATCCCACCCGGCCCTCTAGTCTTTACAAAATCAAACAGATCTTTATTTGGCAGTGCTGCCAGTCGAACCCAGAACCTCGCTCATGCTAGTAAACACTCGTAGCCTTACAGCTCTTTCTGGAGATTTTTGGTTTGATTGCTCTGAGACAGGGTCTCAGGAATCTCAGATTTGAACTCTCTACACAACTGAGGATCACAGGTGCACACCGCCACACCTGACTCTCTGGACAGCTTCCAAACTCCTGGTCCTGGACCCCCACCGACACCAAATGTCACAATCTTGGTTTTGTTTTTAACTCTTTAGATGATTCTAGTAGCCAGAACTGCTATTCTACTTTAGTATTGTTACCCTGTCTTTGATATAGGAAAACAAATCCTCTTTTAAAAGACTGAGACTCAAGCAGGTCCCAGTGGTGCACTTGGGGGAGGGCGGAAGCAGGCAGGAGCTCTACAAATCCAGTCCAGGATAGCCAAGGCTACACAGAGAAACCCTGTCCTGGGGTAGGGGAAGACTAAGGCTCTATTTGCCTTTTTGTTGATTTCCTTCAGAAGTCTCATGCTGAACATCTTGATATCTTTTTGTTGTTGTTGCTTTGGGGTTTTTGTTTGTTTGAGGCAGGGTTTCTCTGTGTAGGCCTGGCTGCCCTGGAACTCACTCTGTGGCCTCAAACTCAGAGATCCACCAGCCTCTGCCTTCCAAGTGCTGGGATTAAAGGTGTGTGCAACATTGCTTAATCAGCAATGAGATTCCAGACAAGGGTGTTCCAATAGAGCTTGAAAAAGCAAGCTTCTTAACTATTTGACTGCTCAGCACAATGGCCACGTGGAGGTAGCTGGCCTGGCCAAAGTATGTCGTCAGGGGCGAGCTCCTGAGGGGGACTGTGACCCTGGCCTTCCTGTCTCTGAGTTCTTAACTCTGTAGTTTCCTTCAGCATACCCTTGCCATGATGCTTGCTACATGTCTGCATACAACAGGGCCAATTTATTAGCCTTTCATGCTAGTTTGCTCTGGCATTTTTATTGTAGCCACAGAAAGCAAGCCCAATGATACTAAGCAGGCACTCAACATACCTGCTAAAAACAGCTCTGGCACGTGAGAAAGGCTGGAGAAGACAGAGCTAAAATATCCACAAATAGGAGAGGTAGCAAGCAGTGAAGGGCAGAAGAGGCCTGAAGGCTCAGTTGGTGGTAGAGTCACTGAGGACCTGGGAAACTCAGAGGAAGAGAAATCGGTGCCCATCCCAAAGGAATAGAGAAGTTTCAAAATAGTGCGAAGTGTTTGTTCTTGTCCTTCGCTAGTTTTTGTTTCTTGAGACAGTGTCTCCCTTTATATTTCTGGCTACCCTGGAGCTGGATACCTAAATCCGGCTGGTCTTGAACTCACAGAGCTCTGCCTGCCTCTGCCTCCAGGGTGCTGGGATCAAAGGTGTGTGGCATCACAACCAGCCAAAGCTATCCACTTTGAATGAGCAATGGGTCATCCAAAAGATCAGAGAGGAAATTTTAAAAATTAAAATTATTTTTAAAGACTTGTTGAGAATGTGTACAATGACCCTGGGGTCTGTCCCAGTGCAAAACAAACAGAACCCAATAGAACAAACATAGCTCAGTATGTGTCTCAGCATACAGTGAGGATGAAGAGGATGATGAAGAACCTGTCATCTGTGAAGCAAACGCTGATCTCTTCAGACAGGGAGCAGACATGCAGAGACTTGAAGGAAGAGGTATAATAGTTAGAAGCCAAAGGCGTAGGGCACACAACTTTAATCCCAGCACTGGGGAGACAGAGGCAGGTGATCTTTGTGAGTTCAAAGCCAGCTTTGTCTACAAAGAGAGCTCCAAGACAGATTGGGCTACGCAGAGAAACCCTGTCTTGAACAACAAAACAAAGAAAAATGTTATACACAGGGATAATAATGGCACGGGGCTGAGGCAAGATCACGATCATTCTTTTTTGAAAAATATTACAGTTTTAGAGGATCAGTCTTCTACAGTAAAAAATGGCTTTGTAATTCCTCCCAGCATATGTTCTCAGATAAAGAGAACAAGAAATGGTTTACAAAACAGTAGCGTGCAGGCTACTCCACTGTATCTCTTCTACTAAAGAAGTAATAAATAACATGCTGGGATTAGTTTTACAGCTCACAGGCAGACCGAGATCCAAAGTTTAAAGAACTGTTCAGTCTATTTTAAGGCAATCAATCAATCAAGCACCCTGTTTATTAATTCAGGAAGGACACAGGCTCACAAGAAGACTCTAATCCAAGCTGGGTGTCATGACTCACACTGTAATCCTAGCACTACAGTGTCTGACACAGGGGGATGGCAAGGTCAAGGGTAGACTGGACTCCATAGAAAGGCCACTAAAGCTAGCAAATAAAGAGTCTAGTCCTTGGTCTAGGGGTGTAGTTTATGGGTAGGGTGCTTGTCTAGCATGCAAACGGTCCTGTGTTTGACCCCTAGAGGTGAGAAGAAATAGTACAAAATTAAAAACTAAAACGCCTTAAGGAGACAAGTGTAACATAGATATTTACAAGATCTTTGAGACCCCAGACTAGTAAATCTCTAGCTATGGATGTGTAGCTGAAAACCCAGTCCCTGCGGAAGCCGAGACAGCAGCGAGGGAGCCCAGCAGGCAGAGGGCTTCCTGGGCAAGGCCGAAGATCCCATTTAAAACAAAATCAAAACCCAAAGGAGCAATAGCTTCCAACAATCATGAAAAGGATACAGCAAAATTTGTGTTTGTTTGCTTGCTTGCTTGCTTGGTTTTTGAGACAGGATCTTATGAAACCCAGGCCAGCCTCAAAGTCAGCCCTGAGGAAGCTGAACTTCTGTTCTTCCTGCTTCTGCCTTTCAAGCGCTGGGGTTGTAGGTGTGCACACCTCACTGCTGGCTTTTCTCTCTCCTCCCTCTCCTCTCTCTCTCTCTCTTTCTCTCTCTTTTGTTTCTCAAGACAAGGTTTCTCTGTGTAGCCCTGGCTGTCCTAGACACCAGGATGACCTTGAATTTACAGATATCCACCTCTACCACCCACAAAGGCCAAAGTCCAGCTAGCTTTTGTTTCCTTTCTTTCCCAGGTGCAGGATTTCTTTTCTGTGTAGCCTGGGCTGTCCTGGACTCCCTTTGTACACCAGGCTATCCTTAAACTCACAGAGATCTGCCTGCCTCTGCCTCCCTGTGTGATACTTTTTTTTTTAAACACAGAATTTTATGTAGCCCAGGATGGCCTCGATCTTTTTGTGGTCTTGTGCAGAGGCTGCCCTTGAATCCCCGCCTCTCTTGTGTTAGGATTTCAGGCACGTGCCATCACACCTAGGCAATCTAACCCTGGGTTTCATTCGTGCTAGGCAAGCACCCTACCAATGGAGCCACAGCCTCAGCTCAGCTTCTTGATTACACATCCCGGAGTTAGTCAAAGACGGCTATTCTGGGCTATAATTCAGACATGTTCTCAGAGACATCACTAGCTCCTGAAGCCAGGCCCTAAGGTAGACCTTTAATCTTTCAGAAAAAAAAACAACAATGTGTGAGAGACTAGGCAGAAGCAGGATATGTGCTCCACCCCAGAGCTGGAGGGTATCCGTGATCCAAACTGACCTGATGGGCCAGGACTTCAAGGACTGACACAGCAGTCGGGGGATGTCACTAAACATGGTGGCTGAGGGTTGAGAGTGTGCTGGTCGGTGACATGGCCTTGGTTTCCACAGCAGCAACTCAACCGGACTGTCACTGGGCGGTGACCTCGGCACATTTTCGATGGTCCTTCTCTCTAAGTGTGTTTTCTGGTGCTGATATTTTGACCCACTCACTAATTCTGTGAAATGTAATCTTTTTCAAGCACGTCACGGCAAGCATGTTATCCAGAGTCAGGCTCTGTGGCAGGTGCCCTGAGATGCTCTCAGTTCTCCGTCAAAACCCAAAGGATGCATTTCGGAGCGGCTGAGTGGGCTGCTGGCGGGCTGTCAGACCACACGAGAATTACCTCTGTGGTAAAGAATCTGATCCCCTAAGGTCAAGCCCAGCTACCGGAGAAGTCTGAATTTAGATGCTGGCCAACATGGCCCCACATGCTGTCGAAAGACTTCACACATGGTGCTGGGTTCATCGTTTCAGATAAACGATAACATACAAGTATGCTGTAAAGCGTGGGGCACATGTTACAAGTTACTCATTGTTCATATAAAGCTCAAGCCTGACTGGGCATCCTGGGCTTTTAGTTGCCAATTCCGGGAACACTAAACCCAAAGCATCTCTGCTGCTGCCAGCCTCAGAGCCGCCTGGGGCTTAGCCCAGGCTCACGCCAGGCAGCCAGCGCCCGGCGGCTCCACCCCTCCAGCACTGCTCCAAGTTTCTTCTCTCTTCCCTCTTCACCCTCTCTTTCTTGTTTCTCTTTGTACTCTTTCTCATCTTTCCCCACTAGCTGGACTGTAAATTCGGATGGCCTCAAACACAAAGAATTCTGCCTCCCGAGTGTGGGATTAAAGGTGTGCACCATGACACCTGGCTTATTTTTTCTTGTCCTTAGTGGTAATCAAAAGAGCACATCTTTTTATTTAGTTTAATTTTAGCTTATATGTATGGTTGTTTAGTCTGCATATCTGTGTGTGCTACATGTGGATGCCCACAGAGGCCAGAGAGGGAGATTTAACAAAATCTGGAGCTGGAGTTACAGATGGCTGTGAGCCACCATGTAGGTGCTGGGAAGAGCAGCCAGTGCTCTTAGCCACTGAGCCATCTCTCCACTCCCCAGGGGCACTTCTTAAAATACCTACTGTGAGCTAACCTCCACCTCAGGGTTACTTCCTACACAACCTGACTGTACTGCTTCTCTTCCTTGCAGTTGGTTTGCCTGTATCTGAGGGGATTCCCGAGTTCATGCTATGTGGACAAGATGACCATGCACATCAATGTCAGTTTTACAATCAATAATTCTAACAGACAAAACTTCCATTGACTTGAGTGACCAGAAATAATTGCCACTGCTTCTTGTTCTTTGAGGAACTTGTGATGAAATCAAAGTATATTTGGAAACTAATGAGGTCCATAATCTCAGCACTTGGTAGACTGAGGCAGAAGAAATCTGAGTTTAAGGTTAGTCTGGACTATCTATCAAGGCCCTGTGCATGTGTGTGCATGAGCGTACATGCATACACACATATTCCGGAGACTGAGCCAAGAGCTTGGCTCTGAACTTGAGGCCAGTTTGGGCTACATAGTAAGTTCCTATGCTAGAGAGTAGGCTCCTCCATGATAAATAGCCTATGAACAACGTTTAATTTGCATAGCTCCTGCCACACAGCTGGCACTCAATGTTTCCCAGATGTTTGGGTGAATATCCTACTGTAGTAGGTGGCATATAGAAGGTGATCAAGCGGTGTTAGAAGCAACAATATTTACATACTTTTCACCCACACTGGATACCAGTTAAAACTCTGGGTCGCTTGTACTTTAACCAGCTCTCAGTCGGGGGCTCCTGTGACCTTCACTCCTCTAATCTGGTGCTAGAATGGTGTGGTTGAATGAAATTGGCTCCTACATTTGAGTAGTCTGTGGGAACTGCAAGCCCCTAATAAGCTTTCTTCTGTAAGTTGTCTTGGCCATGGTAACTTAGCACTGCAATAAAAAAAGTAACTAGGACAGAAGTTGGTACCAAGAGTCAGGCATTGCTGTGACGAGCCTGACCATAATGGTTTTTTGAAAGAACATGGAAGAGTTTAGGGTTTTGCACTACAAAAGCAAGTTAAATGCTATAAGCAAGCTCCTGATAGGAGCTTGGAAGATAATAGCCATGAGAAGATCATGGACTATAGAGGCCCAGCTCACGAGGTTACAGAGAGGAACAATATTAGCAACTGGGCTAGACACCATTCTGTTTTAGCAAAGAATATGGCTGCTTTCTTTCCTTTTCCTAAAAACTTGCTTGAGACAAAATTGAGTAGTTTTGGACTAATGGTATTGGCAGAGGAGATTTCAAGATGGCCTAATAATGATTAGTGATTACACTTATGTGGGTCCACAATGAAGATAAATAAATGGGGCAAAAAGAAATAAACAAATGGTGTAGGCTTAGATTTTTCACCACGCCTACTTTACTTAGGGTTCTTCAAAGCTTCTACTTCCCTTCCACTGACTCACCAGAGATAGGGGAGAAAAAAAGGTTATTAGCTAAAGGGGGTTGTAGACCTTTTTAGAAGTAGTTCTTCAGGATGAGTCCACTCTTCCTTGTCCAGATACCAGCAGTCCAGCCCAAAGGTCAACACCAAGCAGCAATATGAATCAGAAGATCGGGACAAGTCAGCAAAAGCTACAAGACCCAGGTGGATTGCCCCGAGAAGTTCTCTGGAACTTTTCTCTCATCAAAGTCAAGTGTCAAAGCACAAAGAAGTGTGTAGAAAAGAGGTAGAAGCATTGAAGAAGCCTAAATAAAGCAGGCTTGGTGAAAATCTCAGCCTACAGGATGGGGCAAAGAGAAACGCAAATTTACCCTGCCTACAAGATGTGCAGGAATAAAGATAGAGCAGATAGAGACGCCAACCAATGCCTGCCCCAACTAAAGACTGCTCTATGGGAGAGTGCCAACCCTGACAAGCTTACAGACAGAAGCCTGTTAGAGTTGTTCTCTGAGAGCCCCTTAAAACAGATGCCGAAACACACAGCCAAACATTGGGTGATGGGTAGGGAGTCTTGTGAAAAATTGGGAGGAAAGAGAAAAGGACCTGGAGGTAACAGGAGCTCAATAAGAAGATCAATAGAGCCAACTAACCAGGGCCCAGAGGGGTTTGCTGAGACTGAAGCATCAACCAAGGACCATGCATGAACTGGACCTAGGCCCCCTACAAAGATGTAGCAGCTTAGGCCCCATTTGGTCCTCTAGTAAGGGAAGCAGGGCCTGCATTGGACACAGACTCACTTGTCAGCTTTTTGATCGCTTCTCCCCGTGGGACTGCCTTTCTCAGCCACAGGAGAAGAGGACATGCTTATTCCTGATGCAACTTGATGAGCTGGGCTGGATGGGAAAGGGAGCTCTCCTTTTCTGAGGAATAGGCAAGGGGTCAGAGGCAGGGTTGGGAGGGGAAGAGAGATAGGGTTACAACCAGTATGTAAAGTGAATAAAAAATAAATTTTTAAAAACGAATAATTGTTTTCTGGAAAAAAAGAAACACAAAACATATAGTTTGGTGATTAAAAAAAATAAGAAATTTGATGTTTGAGCCCAGGTTTGTGCTGAAAGAGATAGGAAGAATGTGATGAAGAGAATGGTGCCCTTGAGGAAAGATCCCACCCAGCTAACTTGTGAAAGGCTGTGCCAGCACTCAGGAGGCAGAGGCAGGCAGATCTCTGTGTTTGAGGACAGCCTGGTCTACAGAGTGAGTTCAGGACAGCCAAGATTATACAGAGAAACTCTGTCTCAAAACAAGAAGAGCAAAAAGTATTTATTTAAATGTACGGGTGTTTTTTTCTGCATGTATGTCTGTATACCATGTGTATGCCTGGTGGGCCATCAGGTCCCCTAAGACAGTAGTTACAAACAATTGTGAGCCATCAGGTAGGATGTAGGTGCTGGAAATTTAACCCCAGTCCTCTGGAGGAACTGACAGTGATCTTAAGTGCTGAGCTATGTCTCCAGTCCCAGCTGATGATATCTTTAGCCTTGGCAGGGGAGGAGTGAAGCCAGGCAAATTTAGGTGAAACTAACCCTATTGTGGTTCTGAGGAGACAATGTTGGCATGTTTAACACGACTACACGCAGATCTGAGTAGGAGCTGCCCCACAGGTTATGGCAACAAAGGAGAGAGGCCTGAGAAGAAGCAGAGATGCCAAGCAATTTCATCCCTTTCCACTGGCCCACTGGAAGTCAGCAAAGCAGCCAGGGAAGTCTCTAAGAACATGTAAAATAACCAGAGCAGCTGTTTTCATAGCCCACACAAGCAGAGGAGCCACCTGCTGTAGAGTCAGTGGGAAAGTGATCGTGTCCTGCTCAGCTGTGTGACCTCCGAAGTCAGCACCAGGGAAATCAGGTCAGAGCTACAGAAGCTAGGGCAACCAGGGCTTCGCCTAACAGCAGCAAGGAGGAGGGCCAGGCATGGGGACTCATGTCTTTAATACCAGCAGATCTCTGAGTCTGAGGCTAGCCTGGTCTACAGAGCAAGTTCCAGGATAGCCAGGGCCACACAGAGAAACCCCGTCTCACTGCCCCTAGCTCCCCCCCCCCAAAAAAAAGAGAAGTTTTCCTCATAAAGTTTGGAAAGACAATTTATTGACACTTATTCACTTATTATAAAGGTTGTAACTCAAGAACTGTCCCCTAGAAGAGGGGCACAGGTCGAGTACAGGACAAGGAGGGGTGCGCAGGGCTGCTCACCACATCTGCTTCTTCTCTAGTTTGGGGCTAGAGACCAACAGAGAACTTTCTACTGTGTTGCTGAGCTACACACCAGCACCCAAAGGGTGGTTGTTGCTTTAAGATGAGAAGCACGTGGGACTGGAGGTGGCTGAGCAGTTAAGAGTGCTTGCTGCAAAATCAGGAGAACTGGAGTTGAAACATCCCTTGAATGCCTGTAACCCCAGCTCCAAGGGAGGCAGGCAGGAAGACTCTGGGCTTGCTGGTTTCCAGCCCAGCCAGCAAACAGGAGCTCTAGTTCTGGGAGAGACCTCCAGCCAGAGCAGAAAGTGGTCGAAGAAGACACCGAAGCCCTTCCTCTGCTCCCCACGTGCACACACCTGCGCATGTGTGTATATGCAGACTGGCACACACGTATAAATAAAATAACCAAGCTTTTTCTATGAGATCCCCATGATACCTCAATGATAGGACTTCCCGGACAAGACAAAACAAGTATAACACCAATAGACATGCTTGAAGGGGCTCTAGCCAGCCTGCGCCTGGCAAACTCGCTCTGACAGGCCTTCCCCTTCTCCCCACTCCCTCTGCCTTAGACTACCTTCCTCAAACTAACCCCCAAGGCCTATTCCCTTATTTGGCCACTTCTTCCTCCTGAGACTGACTACCAAGGTCCAGCCATCAAAGTATTGAAATCCAGCAATAAAATTATCCCTTTGGCTCACCTAATCGACATGCCCAATTAAAATTAAACACCTCATCCTAACACGGGGTTTCCCCTTGTACCTTTATAAACCTCCATTTGCTTATGTGCTACATCTGTCTCCCCTCCATTCAGAGGAAGTCCTTTGTCCCCCTCTGGGACAAATACCTGCCTCTGCCTCCTGAGTGCTGGGATTAAAGGCGTGTGCCACCACTCTCCTGCCCATTTTTCCCTTCTTAAAAATTACACCTGTGAGGCCATTTGCTGCTGTATTTCTGCCTGAGTCAGAAAACAGCCACTTTAACTTTTTTCCCCCTGCCTAATAAAGTATTGTTCTGTGAAAACAGGTGTTTGGGTATGATTTGGGCCTAACCTGAAAGGGAGTACTGTCTCCTCCAATGCTAACGTGGAAGGGGGAAATTTCATGGGACAGCATCCCCTAAACAAAGAAGTGCAGTCAACTAAGACATTCTAAGAGAAGAATGAGCCCTCAATTGGCTATCCAATACCGATTGGTCAGCCCTGAAATTATATACAAACAAGCAATACTAAATGGACTGAGCAAGGTGTGTGTGTGTGTGTGTGTGTGTGTGTGTGTGTGTGTGTGTAGCAATAACAAAAAAAGAGGGGCCATGAATTTGAGAGGGGAGGTATGGAAGGGGTGGAAAGGAGGAAAGAAAGGGGAAATATAATTATATTTTAATTTCAAAACTTTGAAAAAATAAGAAGTGTGACCGCTGGCGCCATCTCAGCTTTAATACTTGTGGTCATTGTGCTGTGGAGGCGCACTGCCTCAGACGAAGCTTTCCAGAAGCCTGTTCTCAGACAGCTGGAGGAAGATGGAAATGCTTGGGGTCATCCCCCCTACCGTTCCTCGGTCGGCGAGTCCATCGGATTGGAGCAGAAATAAAGTCCGAGGCAGGGCTTCCCTGAGGACTACAGCAAAGGCTGGACTGACACCTGCCTCACTGCTCTCCCCATTTGGCCTGCTCCCCACCAGCTGCCCTTTGGGAACATTTTCTCAATACTTTGTGTACTTGTCTCTTTGTCTCAGGATCGTTGCCTAGAGAGCCTGATCTAAGACAGCATGTAAATAAATAAATAATGAGGAGCTGTGGTCAGTCCCTGAAGAAAGAGGCATTGTGATAGAGAATAATGTAGGAAGCTACTCCAGGCAGGGAGGGCAGGCGAGGCCACCTAAAGAGGGGCTTTCGGCCAAGAAGGTCCCAGGCACATAAAAAGGCAGGTGAGGGGAAATCCAAGGCAGAGGGAGTGCAAAGGGCACAGCAGAGCTGGGCATCGACACACACGACACCAGCAGGTGCTGGTGGGGCCTGGAAATAAAGAGAATTCTCAAGCAGAGACTTGCGGGCTGAGGATGATTTTGGAGCTCACCGCAAGGGACTGGAATACCTCGGATCTTCAGCTGGGGCAGGATGTGAGATTTAATAAGCACTTGCTCCCCGGGTTCATGCAGGGTATGAGAAGAGGAGGAGCCCAGCAGGAGTCCTCTAAGCAGCCCCACAGTGGAGAGAGAGACCAAGCGGAAGTGAGAGAGAAAGGTGGATTCTGGGAGCTGACAGGGCTCCCCGTGTGTTGGGCAGGGGCTGCTGCAGCTAGGAGTTTCTTGTTGTGCCACTGAGATAGGTTTCCTGGGAAGGAGACTTGATTTGGAGACGTGGGAGCCTATACAATCTAATTCTCACGAAGGCCCTTGACCCGTGTGAAAACTGAGGCCTGGGGACGCTGAGTAGCCGGCGCCGATTTATCACTAGTACGCCTAGAAAATTGAAAACAGCTGTAAATCCCGATCTAAGCCGGCTCTAAGCGCACTGAGCTGCTAACGCGGAGGACGGCAGCCTGTAAGCCACGCTGGCCTAAGGCTCCGGGGTCTTCCTGCTTCAGCCTCCCGAGTGCTGGTATTCCGGAGACCAGCTTCCACGTCTGCCTTTAAGAAGTGTGACTTGAAAGTTACTCAGCTCCCAACAACATGGACTGCAGAACATCTAACAGTCTCACGCCACTGTGACAGAACAATAATGCTTCTTCACCGCTGTGGGAGGCCGGTGGGGAGCACCAGGCCCCGAGGCCAGAACCCCAGCCTACTCTTCTCCCACTTTGCCTGAGGGCCAGCGCTGCCAGGCCCCTCCCACCAATGCAGCCCTAGCTCCAGCTAGGATCTCTTTGTGCCTTTTGCTGAACACAGCAAGCTCATTCATGTCTTTGTCAAAGGCACAGGCTGTTCCCAGTCTGGGGGACAGAGAGCGGGGTTCCTCAGCACCCATTACTTTCTGGCAACATCACTTCTGCCTTCAGTACTCAGCTCTAAAATGAGCTCCCTTGTGATATCTCCGCTCGCGGGGAAGTGTTACTCGCCCCTGGATCCCTCTCCGGCCCTGTTGAGACATGTGCTATGGACTTATCTAGCCCGCTCTGCAGTCAAGGAAAATGTAGCCTCTACGGCAAAGGCATGCAGAAAAGAGTGCAGGGCTGACAGGCCCTCTGACCCTGCTAAACCTGGCTGGTTGGGGACAAAGGATCCACGAATGATGGTAGTACAGGTGAAATAAGGGGAGGACCAGCCCAAGGCCACCTGGGTCATTTTAACTTAATTCGGAAACTTCTAGCGAGAGTCCTAAATGTGTCCTTTTTTGGAACTTTAAAAAAGGACGTTGTCAGACCTTTTCCCCTCCCCTTTCTTCTTCTCCTTCTTCTTTTTGGCTTTTCAAGACAAGATTTCTCTGTGTAGTCCTGGCTGTCCTGGAACTCACTCTGTAGACCAGGCTGGCCCTGAACTCACAAAGATCCGCCTGCCTCTGCCTCCCGCTGGGATTAGAAAACTGCCACCACTGCCCCAAATTCGTCTGCCTTTTAAAAGATGTTCCTGTGTGTACCTCTTTACAAAGTACCTTACATTAGAGTGACTGCACAGGCCGCATGCAAAGCAAATGAGAGAGAATGCTCTCCTGTCCTGTATCTGTCACCAGGTTCCCATAGAAACTAGCTCAGAAACAGCTCCCATTACACAGCACTTCACAACTTACAAGCTACCAAATTGTTTCTTGTTTGTTTTGTGGTCTGTTTCTGTTTTGACACAAGTTCTCATGTAGTTCAGGCTGGCCTCAAACTGCTTACGTAGCCAAGGCTGACTTTAACCCCTTATCATCACATCCCTATCTTCACATTGCTGGCATCATAGGCACGTGCCACCATGCCCAGTTTGCAAATTGTTTCATTTTAAATTTTCACACAGTGGAGGATGGTGAGATGGCTCCTTGGCTAATGGTGCTTGCTGTTAAACCTAACAACCTGAAGTCCTTTCCTGGATAGATGGAGAGAACTGACTCTTTGGAGTTGTCCTATGACCTACACACCCACATGTGCACACATACACACACAATCATGAGTATACACACATAAAGATGAAAATACACGGTAAAGTAAATACATACTAAAACAAAAATTTCCTACAAAATCAAGGCAATTCTACTATAAACCTATGCTATAGGTGAAGAGTCAGTTGAGGTGAGGGGAGGTAAGGGGACTGGTGGGTACCAGAGTCAAGACTAGCACCCAGGTACCCCCAATACTCACCTACTGCTGACAGTTGCTCCTGGAGAAGCAATCTTGTTCCCAGAATTCCACTCCTCTAAAAGCTTGAGAAAGGTTTAGCTGCCTGACCTTCAGCACTCAGGAAGACCTTCTTGAGTGCGGTTTGTGTCTTGGCCAAAAAAAGCATTATTACAGGGACTTGCAATTACAGGGCAGTTTGCAGCATGCCCTGACCCAAGCAGGAAGGGTTTCGTCCTCAGCTGATAAATAACCTGTGTCTATAAAGGAGAGAAGAGTCCAAACACACACACACACACACACACACACACACACACACACACAATTGCTCTGTGTAGTAGGAAAGTTCCAGTGTGGGCAGAATAAAGAGCATTTCATAACGAAGAGAGGCAAGCATTGGTGATGGAAATAGAAAGTTTGTGAAGAGAAATCCACAAAGAACAATAATCAGGATGGAACTATGGACAAAAAGTACAGAAAGGAGGTGGGATGTCAAAAAAAAGTTTATTGAGCAATCTAAATACAAGGAGAAAAATGTGAAGGTTTGGATTGAATGAATCAGGTGAGGATGCCTTGGGGAGCATCTGTGACAGGAGAAGATTCTGTTGGTTCTGTATGTCAGGTACTGTCCTGTGACCTTAAGCAGAATATTTCCCCTAGCTGGGGAGATGGCTCAGCAAACATGAGGACTGGAGTTTGGTTCCCCAGAATCTTACATAATGCAGGAAGGCCCACCCATAATTCCAGCATCAGAAAGTGCAAGCTGGCTAGGAAGGTAGCTCTAGATTTGATTGAGCAACTGCCTCAGTGAGTAGAGTGGAAGAAAGCCCCAGGCGATTCTCAGTGTCAGGTTCGGGTCCCACGTGGAAGTGCACACATCTGCCCATGCACACACATGCATGTTCACACATAAAAATGGAAAGCTGTACAACCCCATCCAGTGCACACAGAACCTCCAAGAGTTAACCAATGGCTCAGGGAAGATTTAAGGCCCAAACCGCTTAAACCTTTCCCTAGAGCACTCAGCCAGTTAATGATTGAAGGCAGGCCTGAACCCTGTGGGGGCAGTGAGCAGTGGGACTAGGAAAGCTGGCTGGAGGCAAGAGTGGGGTAAAGACATGTCCAAACCTCAAAAATCTCATCTTGAGTAAGGGTCGCTCCTCCCGGTTCTGGGCCTGCATGCCCTGGGAAACATCGATGTGGGACCCCCACCTCTGTCACACTTGGGGTGGTCACGTGACCTGGTAGCCAGGTTTCAGGACATGTCCAGCTAGCACCTGAGATTCCTCTCCATGCAAATGAAGCATTCCCAGCCCTTCAGCCCCAGCCAATGATGTAGGTTCACGCTGGTTTATAGACCCCCTTCCCCGAGGTTTAGATAGACCAAATGAAGAAGAGCTGTTTTACTGAAAACAGTCTTAGAGAGGGCTCCCTGCCTCCACTCACCTCCAAATCAACACTCAGCTTACCCACCCGCTCAGCTAAGCGTCATTCCTTCAAGCCCAGCATTTGTGTATAGAGGTGCCTAGGAAGAAAGCAGCCCCTAAGCCCCAGATGCCCCTAGGAAGAAAGCAGCCCCTAAGCCCCAGAATGGCAAAGCCCATGCTCTTGAATTTGTCGTCTTCAGCCCTGTGCTGTATTGCTTTGGGGAGGAAGCCTTCCTCCAAACCTCACACTGACAAGGTTCGAGATCAGATCAACCTTTGCATCCAGCGAATTCCATAAAGTAACCTGACATTCCCTTGACTAGGAAGTGATAGAAACAACAAATTATTTTAAAGGCAAAAGAGAGAGATTTGACTGGCCCCACAGTCAGGGATGACTCTGACAGCTGAGCCTTGGGAGTCAGAGACAAGAATCCTGAGACTTTAGTTCCTGGCCATAGTCCCTCAGGACCTTCCAACTCCTTGCCATCCTTGTGCTGACATCATCACCTATGGGTTCCTTCCTCCCTGCTGTGGGAGACGACCTTTGAGCCCCCTGTGCTCCCAGCCTAAGCAACTCCTCATACAGACTGAAAGGCCCTCTTTACTTGTGGCTGATTCCTGTCTCCTACCCTCTTTTTGGGTAGAAAGCCCCCAGGGGAAAACTGCTTGGTCCAGCCTGGGTTATCTACCCAAATGTAGCCCAGTCACTGTAGCCCAGGATCAAAGGTTCCTGATTACAACTGTTCCCAGTAGCGTCACACTAGGCCTGTGTGTATGTGTGCGTTAGGCAGAAACCCAGAACCTCCTGCAAATTAAGAGTGGGCTATATACCCTTCCCAGGAGGAAGGTCCTGGCTTGTTGTTGTTGTTGCTGCTGCTGCTGCTGTTTTCTTAGTTGTTTGAGAAACTGTCTCATACAGGACAGGTCGGCCTCAGATCCACTGTGTAGCTGAGTTTGAACTTGATCCTCTACCTCTGTCTCTCAGGGACAAGATGACAGATGAGATGGCTCAGTCAGAAAAGTGCTTGCTGCATGAGCATAAGGGCAAAATCTATTACCCAGATCTATGTAAGAATGTGGGAGAGGCACACATATGATCCCGTGGTGGGGCGGGCAGGGGCAGGAGCTTGTTCCTAGGATCAGTGAGATACCTTGTCTCTTGAAAGGTCTCAAAGATGGAAGGCCTGTGTAGTGGTGGACGCCCTTAGTCCCCACATGCAGGAACAGATTAGTTTCAGGTCAGTCTGGTTTATATACCAAGTTCCAGGCCAGCCAGGACTACACAGTGAGACCCAAACCAGGAAAACCAAGTGGTAAGATGGAAAGCAGTAAGTCACCTAGGGTCAGCCTCCGGCCTCCACAGACACCCCACACAGTGTCAGCCTCCGCAGACACCCACACAGCGTCAGCCTCCACAGACAGACACCCCACACAGCGTCAGCCTCCACAGACACCCCACACAGCGTCAGCCTCCACAGACACCCACACAGCATCAGCCTCTGCAGACACCCCACACAGCCTCAGGTTCCACAGACAGACACCCCACACAGTGTCAGCCTTCACAGACACCCCACACAGCGTCAGCCTCCACAGAGAGACACCCACACAGCGTCAGCCTCTACAGACACCCCTCACTCATGTATGTGCAGTGGCATAACCATAGGTGCATACCAGGCACAGCCACAGAACAGCTAAATGAAGCACTGCAAAGACAGACAGCACCGTGAGCCCCTCATAAACTGAGCTCGGTAATGCAAGCCAGTGATCCTGGCACTTGGGAAGTAGAGACAGGCGAATCAGGAGTTGACTGTCATTCTCAGTTACATAGTGGCTACATAGTGAGTTTGTGGCTCTGCTGGCCTGCATGAGACCTGTTTCTAAAAACCAGAAAGAGAGAGAGATCCTTCATGCCTGGTCATGTAGCTTCTCCTAACGTCAGGATTCCATGTTATCATGGTGCACTCTAAGACTTAAGAAAATAGGATCTGGGCTGGAGAGATGGCTCAGCAGTTAAGAGCATAGGTTGTTCTTCCAGAGGTCCTGAGTTCAATTCCCAGCATCCACATGGGGGCTCACAACCATGTATAATGTGATCTGCTGCCCTCTTCTGACATCATGCAGGTGTACACGCAGATAGAGCACTCAAAATAAATAAATAAATCTTAAAAAAAAAAGAAAAGAAAGTAGGAGCTAAGGCTGTAGCTCAGTTGGCAGAGCTCTTGCCCATCATCCACAAGCCCCGTGCTTAACCCCCGGCAACACATAAACTGAGAAGATCGGTGCATACCTCTGCTGCATAGAGAGTTGGAGTGCTATCTCAAAGCAAAACAAAATCAAACAAAAGACAGTAAGAAGTAGCATTGGTAAAAAAAAAAAAAAAAAAAAAAAGAAAATCCTTTTAATTAAATTAGTCTTTATCCAAATTTTTATGAGACTGTTCATGAAATTGTATTTCATTGTGATGCAGGAACAATTTACCTGTAATCCCAGAAGTTCAGTAGGCTGAAGCAGGAAGGTCATGAGTTAGCAGCCAGCTTGAGCAGTGCAATCACTCGCTGACCCCGGAATATATAAATTATTAACCAGGCATGGTGGAATACTCTTGTTATTCCAGCACCTGGGAGATGCAGGCAGGAGGATTAGGAAGGAATTCAAGGCCATCCTTGGCTACATAGCAAGCTCAAGTCCAGCCTGGGCTACAAGAGACCAAAAAGCCAAAGGGTAAAACAAGAAAAACATACTTAGTATCAATACATATCCAAAATAGATTTCAGGCAGTACTTTGCGTATACAAAGTTGTGAATAAATACAACCTGTAAAAATTCTGTGCGTAGTTCGTGGCTTATGCATACTCTCAAGGTGTGCTCACATTTAACCACCCGCTAGCTCGTAACTGAGTGCTCTTTTTCAGGAGCTTTACCAAGCACGCTGCTGTCTCCGCTTTCTCACTGTGCTCAGTTTGTTCAGGTTGCTGTCAAAAGAGATGGCTTTCTTTTTCTTCTCTTTTCTCCTCCCCTCCTCCTCCTCTGTGAGTGTGTGTTAGGGATCAAATCCATGGTCTATGTCTAAGCACACACTCTACCACTAACCAGTCCTCCTTAGATCAAGACATTCCCCCTCTCCCTCTCCCTCTCTCTCTCTCTCTTATTCTCTCTTTCTTCCTTTCTATCCTTCTTTCTGAAATGTTTTTGAGTATAACTTTTATCTTGGCTCTATTTTTTCCTTTAAATCATGTATCTGTGTATCTGTCAACCTGTCATGCACAGATTGTACTGATGTGTGTACGCATCAGTACAGGTGACCATGGAGCCTAGGGGTGGCTGATACCTAGAGCTAGAGTTACAGGCAGTTTTGAGCAGCCAAACGTGGGTTCAGGAAACTGTACTAGAGCCCTCTGGAAGAGCAGCAAGTGCTTTTAACTGTTGAGCCAATTTTTCTTTCCAGCCCAAGACATTCATTTTTTAATGGGGTCAAGGTGGTCAAGATCCCCCTGTCTGCAGATCCAATGCCTGCTCAGTCCCCTTTCCGGTTTCCCGGTGGTGACTTTCTCTTTCTTTTGTTATTTATTGTTATTAGTCAGGGCCCCATGCAGCTGAGACTAGCCTTGAACTGTTGGTCCTCCTACCTTTTCCTCATATGTGCTGTGATTACTGACGTATATCATTTACGAATTCGGTGTGCATGTGAGTGTGTGCACTTGAGCATGTGTGTGTCCATGCATGCTGGGTACCCAGGCTCACACCTGTTAGGGAAGCATTCTATCCCTGAGCTACCCCCTAAGCCCAGACAGCAGTTCCTCGCTGTGTCTTCACATGGCTGGAGGAAAGGAAGCCTGGACACACACAAGGACCCAATCTCATTGTGACCCACTGCATCTTCATCTTCAAAGAGAGGACCCAGAGAGGAAAGCACGTTCACTTCACAGCAAACTGTTCCGCCAGCAGCATCTAAGGAGCCCTGGCTTCCACTTCTCTGGATGGTGGGGGCTAGCAGCCAACTCCAAAATGGCTTGCTGTGGATTCTGCCCTTTTACCATCTCCGAGGAAACATGAGCAGCCAGGTGTCTGTCAGCAGATGTCGGTCACTGTATGCGGACTCTGCTGCTTAGAAACACTCATCTGTCAGTAGCCCAGACTCCACCGCTGCACAGGAATCACTTTTAAATGATGCTTCTTCTCTGGGGCACACCCTCATGATTCAAAATTCCAGTCAGACAGAGCCACACTATGGGGACGGAAAGGGGAACTTTTCCCTTCATGGTTTTTCCTTCCTTTTCTTTTCTTTTCTTTTTTTTCCTTTTTCTTTCCTTTCCCTTCCTTCCTTCCTTTCTTCCTTTCTTTCTTTCTTTCTTCCTTTCTCTGAGTCAGGGTTTCTCTGTGTAGCCTTGACTGTCCTGGAAGTCGATCTGTAGACCAGCCTATCCTCAAACTCAGAGATGCACCTGCCTCCCAAGTGCTGGGGTTAAAAGCGTGCACCACCACTGCCCAGCTCCCTTCTTGGTTTTTGCTGTTCTTCGGCTGGTTGTTTTGAGACAGTCTCTCACAGCCCAGATTTGCACTCTGCGTAGCCAAGGCTGGGCCTGATCTTGGTTTTCCATGCTCCGTTTCCCCAGTGCAGGACTTGCAGCTGCCACACAGCTCTTCCCTTTTACGCTTCGGTTCTCATGATGGGCGACAGTTGCCGGAGACATGGCTCAGAGGCTGAGTACTCTGTTCTCGCAGAGGACTGGAACTTCCTTCCCAGGGGAGCCGTCAGCTGTTCTAGACTCTGGAGGCATCTTCACACACACACACACACACACACACACACACACAGACACACACACACTTACTTGCTTATTTGTAGAACTCAGAGGACAGCTTGTGGGAGTCAGTTCTCTCCTGTTGTGTAGATCAGGAAGTGAGCTCGGATCATGAGGCTTGGTGGCAGCACCTTCGCACCCTGAGCCGCCTCGCTGCCCCTCCCACCTAACTTTGAAGGCAGCCCATGCCGCTCTTCCGTGCTCATGTTCCCATCCTTTGATATTTTTGCTGATTTGGACATGCACACACATTCACTTTGGCCCCAAAGGATTGTTCTCTTAGCCTGGAATCAAGGCCCTTTCACATTCCTCACCTCAAGTCAGTACAAACAGCTCCCGGGGGCAAACTCTGCACGGGCCTCAGCCTTCCCTCTGTAGCATTTGTTTACACCTGACGTTTCCCTTTCCACTTGTTTGTTTAAGGAAATTGTGTGTGTGTGCGCACGCGCGTGTGTGTGCGCGCGCTCGCGTACACTAGAACAGGTGTGCATGTGGAGATCAGAGAACAATTGCAGGTGTCTGGGTGTCAGTCCCCAACTTCCATCTTGTTTGAGTCAGTGTTGTGCAGGGAAGAAGAGCCTCTGGGAATTCTGTCTCTGCTCCTGTCTCATCGTGGGAGCTCTGAGATCACAAGTCCACTGAATCCAGCTGCTGGGTTTCAGGAGCACTGAAGTACTCACACTTGTGAAACCAGCATTTCGCCCATTCCTACACGGTATGTTTACTAGCCTTCTGTCCCGCCTCTCTAGAGGCCACGTCCTCAGAGCGGGAGACCAAGTCTCTGCGCAGGCTCTGCCACACTCTCCTCGCCCTTCCCTTCTCTCCTCCTCTGAGCCTGGCTCTCTGCTGACCAAGTTCCAGCTGTGCACCTCACCCAGCTCTGCCGGTACAAAGGGTCATTGTCAGAGTGAGCGAGGCCAGGCTCACGGTTCTGACTACCTGATCTCTTCCTCCAACTTCCAGCCTACTGTCCTTGTTCTAGGGCTGCAGCTCCTGAGTGTGCTGACCTTCCACCTCAGAAATCCAGACAAGGGGCTTCCCTCGCCGGAATTAGCCCAGCTCGGGTTCTCGTGTGTGTCTGAGCCGAATCAAACTCACCTTGCGTTCTCTTTCTCCCATCACTCAACAGCTTGGTGTTTTTGGAGCACGGATTCGGGAACTAGAAAAACGTGTACTCGGAATAGGACCAAGAAGCAGCACGGTTGTAAGCGCTCCTCATCGGCCACTTATTATTATTGATCTCTATTTAGTTCAAGAAACATACAGAGAGGGTGAGGAAGTTGCTCAGAGCCACTGGGCTAATAAAAGCAGGGAGGTTTTCAGCCCAGCTTCTGTGCCTTTTGAAGGCTCATTCTGCTCGCACCAGCCTGTGATCTATATGGAAGTCAACCCAGTCACATTCCAAAAGCGCTGGGAGCAGACTACTTCCTGGCAGTTATCAGCTGCTGCGAGTGGTGGCTCAGGCCTGTAATACCAGCTCTGCAGCGGTGAAGACAGGAGGACTGTCGAAGGTTGAGGCCGGCCTAAGCGACATGAGATTCTGCCCAACGACAACAAAGTGACACACTGATCATCAGAACATTGTGTTGTGATATTCACCAAAATGTAGTTGAAATAGCCGAGCAGTGGGGGCACCCGCCTTTTATCCCAGCACTCGGGAGGCAGGGGCAGGTGAATCTCTGTGAGTTTGAGGCCAGCCTGGTATACAGAGTGAGTTCCAGGGCTAAAACAAAGAAACTCTGACTTGGAAAAAAAAAGATGTTGAAATTATATATATGTAATATCAATATTCTATATTGTAGGTAGTATCTTTATATTTATTTAGATTTTTGAAGACGTGTTTATCCAGCTGTGTGTATGGGGGGCGGACGTGCACATGAACACAGACACCCATTTGGGCTAGCTTCCCTGGAGCGGGAGTTGCTGGTGGCTGTGAGCTGCCAGACCTTATGGGGTTTGGAAACTGAACTCAGTCCTCTGCAAGGTGCTTTTAATCATGGAGCCGTAACCTGGCTGGAGAAATAAGGTATATTTTAATTACTCTTTGATTTTTGCAGTGGAAAGGATTAAACTCAAGGACTCACATGTGCTAAACAAGTGTTTTTCCACTGAGCTACATTTCCAGCCCAGGATTTTGTTTGTTTCTTTATTTTGCTGTGAGATGGTGTCACATTAGCCTCGAACTCCTGACCTTTAACTTTCACTTCCCAAGTGTTGACATGCACCTCCACACCCCAATTGTACTGAAGTCCTATTTATTATTTATTTTATTTTAAAAATTTATTTATTTTGTGTGTGTGGTGAGACTTTTAGTTTCTTTAAAAACAAAAAACAAACAAAAAAAACCCCACCACAGTTATGCTATGTGAATGTTTTTGTTTTACTCTCAGGTGTGGGGTATGGGGCTGTGTCAGGTTGTCCAGAGCCACTAACTATGATTTGTTCCATGCTCTAGAAGGAGTGTGATTTTTGTCAGATGCAGAGAGTTTACACTGGACTTCTGGTGACTCTTGAGAGAGCTGGGAGAGGGCCTGTTGCTGCTGGCCCATGCTGCTGCTACTGCTTTTCCTTTTGCTATTACTGGATTCCTGGGTTCCTGGATTCCTGGATTGCCAGATTGCTGGATTCCTCCATTGATGACTTGCTGGAATCCTAGCTTGCTGGATTGTTAGATTCCTAGGTTGCTGGCTTACTGGTTTGCTGGATCGCTGGATCCCTGGCTTGCTGGCTTGCTGGCTTGCTGGTTGCTGGTATTCTGATGATGAAGACTGGACTTGCCCCAAGAAACTCAACATCCTTAAACAGCAGGAAGTAGTCCAAAGAGATCTATGCCCCCTTTCCCCTGTAATTTTCTTTCTCACCTACCCAGTGTTGGGGGGTTGGGAGGTATTAGGGTGGAGAAGGGTGGTAAATATGGGAACCCAGATAACGTATCCAAAAGTATGGCTAGCTGTATGTATTCGTGTGTGTGGAGACTGGCGCATGCTACAGTGGTGTCAAGACAACTTGTGGACTCAGTTCTCAGGTCTCCCCTCCCACCATGTAGGTTCTGGGGATGGGACTCAGGTAGTAGGCATGGCAGGAAGTGGCTCTACCAACTGAGCCATCTTGCTGAACCAGAAATTATATTTTGGTATAGGCAGATGTATTCTGTAATTCACTTCACGTGACAAAATATATCTACACAAATGTGCACACGCACACACACATATCCACTGTTACTTTTTTATTGCTGTGATAAAAACCATGACCAAAGTAATTTATGAGGAAAACATTTATTTTGGATTATGTTTCAGAGGACTAGAGTCCATGATGGTGGCACAAAGTAACAACAGAGAGCTCACATCTTGATATACAACCACCAGAGAGAGCGAGAACACAGAATTGCACTTGTGTTTTGAAACTTCAAAGCCCACCTGCTAGTAACACAACTCCTCCAGCTAGGCCATACTTCTAATCCTTCCCAGCTCCACCACCTGGAGACCAAGTATTCAAATGCATGAGCCTGTGGAGGTTATTCTCATTTAAGCCACAGTAACATGCTTACAGAAAGCCTGTGTATCAATACAGAACAATATAACAAATAATATGGGTGGTAATAACATAGGCAATACTTATTTTCTCTTTTCAGAAGTTTTTCAGGCCAGATGGTGGTGGTGCACACTCCTTTAATCCCAGGACTCCGGAGGCAGAGGCAGGCAGACCTTTGTAAGTTTGAGACCAGCCTGGTCTACAAAGTGAGTCCAGGACAGCCAAGGCTACACAGAGAAACCCTGTATCAAAACAAACAAAG
Organism: Psammomys obesus; assembly: GCF_907164565.1. Taxonomy (NCBI): domain Eukaryota; kingdom Metazoa; phylum Chordata; class Mammalia; order Rodentia; family Muridae; genus Psammomys; species Psammomys obesus. The sequence goes on from NW_026596079.1 coordinate 38,988,728, forward strand.
AAATAAGTAACAAAAGAAAAAGGTTTTTGGGGTTCTTTTTCTCTTTTTATTTAAAACAAATGTGGATGTCATATGTATTTTAAACCAAAACCAGTTTTTAAAAAAATACTTTTTTTTTGAGACACTGTGGAGTCCAGGCTGGCTTTAAGCTTGAGATCCTTCTGCCTCATCTTTCTACATACTAGAATTATAGGTATGCACCACCATACTCATCTTTACGGCTCTTTTAAAAAAGATTTATGCCAGACAGTGGCACACAGCTTAATCCCAGCACTTGAGAGGCAGGTGGACCTCTGTGAGTTTGAGTCTAGCCTGGTCTATATAATGAATTCCAGTCCAGCCATGGCTCCGTGTGAGAGCCTGTCCCCTCCCCTTTACATCACCCCCCTTAAAGAAACTGTATTTGTTTGTTACTGAATGTGGGTTCCTGGATGGAGCTCAGGTCTCCATGCTTATGTAGTGTTTACCACTCTAGTTGGCAGTGTGAACCTAAGAAAGTGGGGCCTAAAAATAAGGCAGAATAAAGTCTCATGCAATAGCCAGCTTCATTCAGGGCATCAGGCAGTTTACACTCTGAGGGCTGAGAAGTCACCTGAGGAAGGTGTTCAATCACAAGGACAAGCCACAAGTGGCAAAACATGTTTACCATAGAAGCTCAGGAATAACAACAGCTGAAATAAACTCACTCCTGTCCACTATACCTGGAGGGGCATGAAAACACATCCCAAGAACAGTTCCAAGGTTTTAAAGAAATGGAGGTGACATGACTCTTGTTTTATTGGAGTTTCACAAGCACTCAGAATTCCTCTCACACAGCTGTACTCTTGAACAGTGTTCGACAGGATAGCCTTCACCCACTGAGCCATGCCTCCAGCCCCTGTCCATTTTCTTATAGTCTCACCAAGCCTTTGTGTGAAATTTCTCTTGAGATACCCTCTGAGAAGAAATGTGACGGAAACACTGTCCTCATGTGTGCTCCCACTCCCACGGGGGAAGCTGTGGGTCTCAGGCTCTGAGAGAGGGCGGGTCTAACTCTGTCTTTAGCTCAGAGTGGTGGCACATGCTTGTAGTTCCAACACCAGAAGGCAAAGACAGGAGGATCCCTGCAAGTTCAAGTTCAGCCTGCTCTATATAGAGATGTCAAGCTAATCAGGGTTACATAATGAGACCCTGTCTGAAGATAAGCAAGTAAGGAAATAAATAAATAAATGAAAATTCTGGATTTGACACTATGAGACAGATCACAGTCACTCAGCCCCGCTGGTGCACTGCAGGGAGGGAGGTGCGGGAGTCTGGCATTCAGCAGGGCTGAGCACATGTATCCAGGTACCTGATGGTGATGGATATGGTTGGCAAGACTCGGAGTCATTCAGTGTCAGTCAGAAAACAGGCACCTTTCCTGGCTAATAAAAGTTGTAAATAATTTGCCGGCTGTAGCTCAGTGCCTGCTTTTGGATAGTCAGCTGGAGTAGGTCTAAGGCCTTGTTGCTTGTTAGATCCATTGTCAGAGCTCTCTTGCCCTCCAAGCCTTCTGTTTACCAAACATCTTTATTTCTAGTCACATTTCACCCTACCTCTCTGCCGTGGTTTGTGACATGGAAAACATCCTTGTGTGGACTCTGAGAAAGGATAAATAGAAGCCCACAGACAGTGAGACAACGTTTTCTACATCTCTAAGCTTTGCAAGTGTTCAAAACGCTTTGTTGGTTTTCAAAGAGAGAAATGCTCCAGAGATCTTTTCATGCTTTTTTGCTGCTTCGGCAGACTTGTGCCATTTGAGCAGAGTCTTGCTGCTTTTCTGAGTGGTGCTGCTGCTGCTGCGGTTGTGGTTGTTGCTTTGCTGTTTGCCTGGACTACTGGTATCCTGACGACTGAGTTTGGTAATCCCCAAAAAAACCTTTGACCCTTATCATCAGGAAGTAGATAAAAGGGGTCTACAGTCCCTTTTCCTATTAATCTCCTACCTAAAGTTGGGGGGTTGAAAGGGATGTAGAGGAGTTTAAGTACCTTAAAGTACTTAACTTAAAGTAGGTGTTTGAAAAATCTAAGCCTACAGCTTCATCTGCTTAGTCGGCTTTCAGATTTCTTCTTGCCTTTAGACTCAAACTGAAACAGCACTTCTTCCTGTGTAGCATGTATTTGGACTTGAACTACACTCTGTCCTCTCCTGGGTCCTGCATGCTTGCTTCTGATCTTGGACCAGCCATGGACTGTAATCATCATGAGTTTGTGCCTTATAAGAACCAATAGGTCTCTCTCTCTTTCTCTCTCTCTCTCTCTCTCTCTCTCTCTCACACACACACCATCTTGGTTCCATTTCTCTAGAGGGTCCTGATGACACATCTGGTTTTTGTTGTCTCTGAGGTCTGCTGCCCACTTCCTGTCCTCTGCCATGGCCACCTATCTGCCACATGGTGGCTTTTCTTAAGGCTGCTTCACCTGGTTTCTTTCCCTGGGTGCTGCCTGACTCACAGGTCTTATTGACAAAGCGCCCAACCTCACCTTCCTGAATGTGTTGTTGTCATTACCCTGTGTCCCTGGGCGCATACAAATGTGCCCTAACCTCCAGTGACTTTCTGTCACTCTCTAGCAAAGGCCACATTTTTGAAATCTCATTCTCTTAGTGCTCAGTGGTTTGAATTTGGGAAACTTTTGTTTCCAATTCAGGTCTGGGTGACATTTGCCAAGTGGCTTGACATTTCTGTGCCTATTTTATCTGGAAGGCTGGGACCATAACTTCAGCTCCTTTTGGAGTAATCCGGAGATCCTTGTCATGCAGAACAGACAGTAAATGTTAGGCTCACATTCCCACCTCCCTCGCCTTCCTGGGTGTATCAGAGCCTGGCTCAGGCCCAGCCACCTTTGAGAAGCTGCTTTGTGAGTGGTGACTGGATGTGTCCAGCCCTGGGTCTCCGCCCATCTGCAGTACTTGACATTCTAGGTCACCAGCTTCCTCCTTCCTTCTGCTGCCTCTTGCTGCTGAGTACATCTGGCGTCAGTCAAAGTTCACGAACACACGTGGGTACTCACATGCTCACACAGGCAGGAACACTCACCCCTGGAAGAGCTCACACCAGGACTGCGGAATTTTGTCATCACAGAAGGCTAAGCCTGAATCCCTTCCCTTGGTGACATCTATTTATGCTGTGAGACTCCTCTCAGGAATCCCTCCGTAACCTCCTTCTTCTGAAACTTGTTTAATGGACATTTCTTGGTTCTATGAACTATTTACGTATGTCCCACACTGGTGTGTGTGTGTAGACGAATTCCCTACTATTGATCTCCAACTTGAGTTTGACTTTTTATTTTGGGACCCCAGGCTGGCTCCAAACTTGTGACCCGACTGCCTGAGCCTCCCCAGAGGCTCCTTGTACTATAATTGTGCCTTGGACTATAATACTCTCTCCCCGAAATGACTAAGAGACCTTTCAGATTGGTATCATTTCTTATTCCTCCTTGACTTTCTAGCTCTTGAAACAGTGCCAGACTCATATTTAGGAGCATGTGTTTATGATACTAATCAGTTGGTGATGACAGTACTCACTTATATCCCCTGAGTCTTAGGAAGAAGGATGCAAGCCAGAGACCAGACTTCCAGGAACCAGAGGGTTAGAAGTAAACCAGAAGAAGCCAAGCATGGGGGTAAGCTACAGTAACTCCCAGGCCTCCACGGGAATAGGCAGGAGAGTCTTCAGCATCCACATGAAGCCAGGCATAGCTGTGAGCAACTGCACCATGACACAAAGACTGGTAGGTCCTGGCCGCCCACTGGCCAGCCAGTCCAGCAGAAATGGCAAGCTCTCAATCCTCCAGTTTGTGAGAGACAGTAAGGCAGAAAGCAATTCATGAACGTGGGTACATGCCTGTATCCCCAAAGCCCCAACGTGTGCGAGCGCGCGCGCGCGCACACACACACACACGGGAGGGGCTGAAAAGCAGTACATGTCCAAAGGCCAGATTCACTTTTCTCAAAGTTTTGCTGATGTTTCCCCACAAGATTGCTAGCCTGGACACAGGAGACATGTAAAGAAAATGCAGGCTGCTCCCCCAGTAAGAGCTGATCCCTCAGAACCCGTGGAAGGAAGCGCGGGCAGTGCACGCTTGCAATGCCTGCCCTGAATTTATTGGCCTGTCTAGACAAACAGGTGAATTTCACATGAAAGTGAGACACTTTCTCTCAAAAATTAAGGTGGATGTTACCTGAGAAACGATACCAAAGCCGCCACTCTTCCCCGCGTGCATGCACACGTGTAAGCCCACATGCACGTGAATATGCACAAATATGAAGCCGGACTGAAAACCATATCCACGACACCTCTTACTACATTCTTGGTACTATAAACCTGGTCGACACCCCACAGCAGGGAAGTCACAGGTGCTCAAGGAGTCTGCTGTTGTTTTGATGGCCACACCGTCAAACCGCCTTCTACCTATTTGTGATTAACCCTCAGATACGTGCTAAACATATCTACCAGTACTCTGTATTAATATGCTAAAAACAAAAAAATAGTAATATGCTTGAAATTAAAAAAAAACACACAAGAACAAAAAAATTGTTGGGTTCTTGTGGTTGTTCATTTTATCTCAGGTTGGAATCAGACTCACTGTGCAGTCAAGGGTAACCTTGAACTCTTGATCATTCTGCCTCCACCTTCCAGGTGATGGGACTAGAGGCTTGAGCCACTACACTCAGGTTTTTCTGTTTGGTTGGGGTTTTGTGGTTGTTGTTTTGTTGTTGTTGTTATTGTTTGAAACAGGGTCACTCTGTGCAACCCTGCCATCCCGGTATGATCTCAAACTCAGAGAACGCGCCTGCCTCTGCCTCCCAAGTGCTGAGACTAAAGGGGTGCACCACCACACCCAGCAGCGACCACACTCAGTTTTACCTGTTGTTGGAGACTGAACCAGGGTTCTTCATGCCAGGTAGGTACTCTGTGAGCTAGACACCCCCACATTTCCCTTACTTTGGTTAAAGATGTGTTTTGTTATTTTTAGTTGTGTGTAGCAAGGAGGTATTGCCTGTGTCTAGGCCTGTGGAGATCTGAAGCTGGAGGTTCAGGTGGCCGTGACCCACCTGACATCTGTCCTCAGAACCAAGCTTGGGTTCCCAGGGAAGAGCAGCAGCTGTTCTGAACTGCTGTGTCCTCTCTCCAGCACCCCCTTCCCCAGAGTTCTTTTCTTGAAGACTCTGGAAAAGCTAAGCATGGTGGTGCCCAGTTATAAGTTCATCACCGAGGTGTGTGAGGTCGGCCTAACACAGCAGGATCAGGCCTCAAAAAAGAAAAGATCAGAAACTTACCTTGTTAAGAAGATGGGGTGCAGTGGTGTGAGTTTGAGGTCAGGCAGGCCTACGAAGTGAGTCCAGAACAGCCAGGACTCCACAGAGAGACAATAGAAGAGAGTATACGGGGCTGTGATGATGACTCGTTGGTGACACGCATGCTGTGTAAACACGCGGGCTCGGGTTGGAACGCCAGCACCCTGTCTGCCTCAGCCTGCCTCACTCTGCTGTGAAGTGACACCAGGATCAAGGCAACCGATAAAAGATGACATGTACCTGGGCTTCCAGTTTCAGAGGGTTAGATCTAGGATAACAGTGCGAAGGCATGGTGACAGGAACAGCCGGGTACTCACCCCTTGATTAGAGAGCAGGGCACAGAGAGAAGCACATGGGGAATGGCAGGAATGCCTGCTGACCACCTCCTCCAAGGCCACACCTTCCAATCCTTCCCAAACAGTTCTACCAACTGAGGACCAAGTCTTCAAGCACACGAGCTTTTGGGGGGGGGGGGCGGGCGTTTTCATTCAAACCACCAGTCATGTTAAAATCCCAGGGTGCACTTCTTTATAATCCCAGAAGAGACATAAAGACGACACCCTGAGTTCAGCCAGCCTAGGTAAACCTGTGATCCCCAGGTCTATCTCAGAAAACATCTGGGCGGCTTCAGGGAAACAACAGTCAATGCTGGCCTCTGTCCATCCACATGCCCACACACACCACAAACAGCAGAACGGTATGATAATATGAAGCTCAATGAAGTGACGCATGCATGCAGCCCCAGCACCTAACCCAGAGGTGAAAGCAGGAAGGTAACTTTTGGCAACAGAGTTTAAGGCCAGCCTGGGATATGTGATAGGCCATGGTAAAAGGCAGTGGGGTGGGGGAGGGGCTGGTGGATGGCCAAGCAGAATGGTGCTCACCACCAAGCCTGAGTTCAATGCCTGGGGCCAAATGGTAGAAAACTGCCTTCTGGAAGCTGTCCTCTGACTTCCACATGTGCGTGCTCCAAAGCATGTGTGCATATCTCACACACACACACACACACACACACACACACACACACACACGTTTTTGTAAAAACCTACCCCCCTCAAAGTATATAATATCAAAATCTCCTGTACTTTCAGCAATTTTAAACAACGAAATCAGCCGATCTGTGCAGAGAGGCCTTTCCCACCACCTTCTCTGCCTTAGTCCTCTGCTCAGACAGCCCTGCGTCCTGCCTTTTCCCCTGTTAACCTAGCTGAGCAGTGTGCTAAGTCGTTAACGAATGTCCTGCCTCTGTCATGTGCTATCTGTCCACCAGGTCAGCTTCATGGACTTTTCTGTTGTCTCCAATATTTCCATACTCCTAGCAGTGAAGATATCACAGATGCCATGCCTCGTGCGGTGTAACGCAATTTCCTAGAAAAACTGGCTGAGCTAATGGTATGTTCCTCTGTGGCTTTGTTGGCCATTGCCAAAATGCTTTCCCTCCCACCAGCATTCCTGTGTCTACCAACAATAGCAGCAGCTATTAGTCTTTGCCAAATTGGAAGGTGAAAAATAACTTTTGTTTTCTCTTTGCTTTTCGAGATGGGGGGGTGGGGCCAAGGCCCTCATACCAGTAGGCCAAGCTAGAACTCACCATGTTGCAAGGTTTGTGGAGAGCTGAGGACTGACTCAAGGCCGCAAGCAAGCATTCTGCCTGAGCCACACCCTAGCCCTCCTGATAACAGTATAAAGAGTTTCTACGGCTGCTAGGAGAGAACAGGGTAGAGTGTCATGAGAGAGTAAAGGAGGAGAGCAGCTGGGGGCTGCAGCTGCTTGGATCAGGGTCCATGCTGGTCTGGGGCAGAGCAGCACTGGTCAAACTCTACTGTGTCAGAATGCGGGGCAGAACCGTTCCTGCTCAGTTTCCCACCCCAGATTTGGTATCGCTGACAAGCTTCTGGGTGTCACTGCTCTTCTTTCCAGTCCCGCTTTGAGGAGTATGCAGGAGATGAGAAAGCTGCAGTGACAGTTTCAGGCGGCCGAGAAGGAAGTCAGGAGGATGGACTTGCTGGTGAATTGCATCGCAGGACACATGGGAGAGGAGAAGCCAGGACAGTGTGGAGGAGTTGAGCAATCACAAGAGAAAAAAAAAAAAGGATTTTCTTAGAGTGGAAAATGAAGGCAGGACAAGTTGATGAGGAGAATATGTTTTATTTGGACAAAACTTTGAGTAAACAGCAAGACATCCAGATCCACCAAATTCCAGTGTTACTGTAGAGCTCTGGAGCAGGACAAAGATCAGAGCTTGAAGTCACTGCTGAGGTAACGAAAAGGTTGTGGTGGCACAGCATTATAATCCTAGGACTTGGGGTGCTGAGGAGGCGCTCCCTAACTCAAGCCTGGGCCTCATACAGAGACCCTGTCTCTCGTTCTAGGAATATCCACATTCTCCTTCCAAGACTCAGGGAGCATCCTGCAGAAGAGGGAGCAGACAAGTCTCAGAACAGAGGAAGGGCCAGGTGGCGGCACACACCTGTAACCCCAGCACTCAGGAGGCAGAGGCAGGCGGATCTCTGTGAGCTAAAAATCAGCCTGATCCACATAGTGAGTTCTGCATAGGGAGACTTTGTCTAAGGAAAAGGTCAGGTGACTGGGGAGAAGGAGAGAGGAAGGGAGGGAGGAACACACACACAGAGACTGAGAAAGAGAGCAGAAGGGGAAGAGTGTTGCAGGACATCTTCTGCCTCTCTCACTCAGACTCTCGGCAGCTGTGAGCACCTGCCCAGTCAACATCCTGTCACGAAGGCGGTAAGAACGAGGGCCTTCTCTTCTCTGAGAATATAGAGCTAGTTAGTGGCTGTTTGGAGAGAGAAAGACATTTTCTTCAGTGGTGTAGCCATTGGTCAGTTGCCCACACTCCTGTAAATAGCCCTTCGCCATATTCTGTAAATAACCTTGGTAGGCACACTTACACACTCACAAACACACGCTTTCTCTCACACTCACACTCATTCTCACATGTACACATATTCTCAGACACACTCACGTGCACACATACTTTCAGGCACACTCATACACAATCTCTCTCTCACACACACTCTGACACTCATATGCACAATACTCTCAGACAAGTACACGCACACACAAAGTAAAAGGACTCCTTCTAGTCTCCTCTTTTCTCTCCTCTCCCCTTCTCCTTTCCCTTTTTCCCTAGAAAAGAGGAACCCTTCCCCACTCACCCCAATCAACCTGCCCCGGCACATCAAGTCACATCAGGACTAAGCGCTTTTACTTAATGGAAAGAGGAAGGGGGTCTGGGATCAGTGGAAGCTGAGGGAGGAGGAACAAGAGAGGGTAGCAGAGGTGAACATAACCAAAATACATTATATACATGTACGAAAATGTCATAAAGAAACCCATTGCTGTGTGTTATTAATAGATTAAACAAATAAATAAAGAAATAGATGGTGTGACGAGGTGTGCAAGCCTGGGTAGAAGGTGCACCAGGGGACAGGGGTGGAGAATGAAGCCGGGATATCCACGCTGGTGGTGAGTGATGTAGCGGAAGGGACACATGTAAATTCAGCAAGGGGTCTGGGGCAACAAGCAAGGACGTGAAGGCTGTGTGTGAAGGCCATGTGGCCTCTAGCAAATGGAAAGCCCTGGGCAGAAGACTGCTGGGATGCTGGGTGTGAAAGCACACACCTAAGGCTCTAGCAGGAGGGTCAGGATGCCAGAGCCAGCCTCAGCTACAGGAGAATGGATCTCCAAACTAAAGAGTGAAAGGGTGGCACATCCCTCTAACCTCAGCACTCAGATGGCAGCACTAGATGGGGGTGCCTGAGTTCGAAACCAGCCTGCTCTCCATGGTATCCAGGCCAGCCAGGACTACATAACGAGACCTTGTCTAAAACATAAAAAACTAAAATACATAAGCCACTGGAGAGCTTTGCAAGAAGCCAGGGGCTGGAAGCCGCAGCGGGGCTCTTACATTGCACCGAGACACCCGCTTGTGGAGCAAGACTCCAGGTTTTTCTCTCAGGACAGGGGAGCCGGGGTGGGTGGTCCTGCCCCTGCACCTCTCACCCTCTCGGGAGCCCAAGCCTTGCGGTGACAGCACTGTCTCACTTGGAAAGAAGCAGGCCGAGTTCCAGGAAGCTGCTGTGGGATCTCAGGAGCCACCCTGAGGGGATCCCCAGAAAGCTTGTGTCATTCAGGCATCCTGGCAGTCCTGGCTCAGCCAACCAGCTCCTCCCTCCTCTGTTTTTGATAGTTTCCTCTGGCCTGGCTCCTTCCTTCCCTTCAGACTACAATAATGCCACCCCAGCCTAAAACAAGCCGGGTCCTCCACCCTTCCTCCCCTGCAGCTCCTGCATTCTTTGCTTTTACCCCAAACTTCCTCCTCAGCTGCTCATGCTTCCTCACTTTCTTTCCCAGCTGCTCACTAGAACCCGGCGAGGGTGTGCAAAGCCAGGCCTCGGCAAGGACCACACCTCAGCCTGCTCCCCCATCCTTACCTCAGCCTGTCAGCTGCCTCTCACACCATGGCCACCACTCCCCCTGGACATTTCTGTCTGTCCCTCAGCCTCTGGGATCCGTGGCTTGGATTCAATGCCTGTATCCTTTTTGATCTCTCCTGGGTGTTCAACCATGCCCTTCCATGGTTACCTATGACTTTGAATTGGTCCTAGTGATTCAGTTCCTAAAGTGTCTGCTCTTCTAGTCCCGTTATGTTACAATCCTCTTCCGCTAACAGCAATCTACCCAAGAGATGCTCTCAAAGTAGCCCCACACTGAAGAACCTGGCAGCGTGTGCGTGTGTGTGTGTGCACACCTGTGCGTATCTGCAATAGTTCAAGTCCAGGACCTTGTGCATACTAAGCAAGTGCTCTACCATGGAGCTATATACTAAGAATTATTAGATTTTTTTTTTTCTTGGAGACAGGGTCTCTCACTGTTTCCCTGGCTGTCCTGGAACTTGCTATGTAGATCAGGCTGGCCTCGAACTCATAGAGATCTTCCTGCCACTGCCTTCCAAGCCCTGGGATTAAAGACGTGCGCCACCACACCTGATCTATTGAAAAGGTTTAAAAGCCCTGAGCTGGTGAGAATAGTGCTTGCTGTACAGGCCTAACGGCCTGACAGTCCCCAGAACCAACTGTGAAAGGCACAACTGACTTCTGAAAATTGTTTTCTGACCTTCACAAACTCATTGTCTACACACACACACACACACACACACACACACACACACACGTGCACACACGCAACAACAATAATAGTAATAATAAGTAACAATAATAAATAAATAAATAAATAATAACAATAAATAAAAATGTCTCAATGCCCACTCCACTCACAGCAAATCTGAATGTCCAGAGGAGATGAACGTTGGTGTCTCTAAACGTCCCCAGAGGGCGGCTCCCAACTGGCAGTCTCCAGCACCTGGAAGACCAAGGCAGGAAGGTTGCCTCAAGTGGCCAGCCTAGGCTACAGAGTAAGACTCTGTCTCAAACCAACAAAAATAACAACATATACACTCCAAAAAGAAAAAGAAAAAAGTCTGTAAATACCTCTAGGCATTGTGTCTCATACCTGCAAACCCTAAATGAAAGAGAGTGAGACAGGGTGATTGTTGTGAGCTCCAAACTGGCCTGAGCCTCAGGGCCACATTGTGACACCCTGTATCAGAAACTAAACAAAACAAAGTAAAACAAACAAAAACAACAACCAGGAGCTGGCAGGATGGCTCAGCTGTTAAGAGTACCCCCCCCCCCAGCTCTTCCAGAGATCTGGGTTTGGTCCCCAGCACCCACATGATGGCTCACAACTAACCATAACTACAGTTCTGACAGTCTCTGTCTTCTTTTGCGCCTGAGGGCACTAGGCATGCAGCAGTGGGGCACTGACATACTTGTACAAAATACCCATACTCATACAATAAAAAATGAGCAAATCTTTTAAAAACAAGCAAAAGCTAGACTTCAGATAGAATAGGGTTTTTACCGCCACTCCTCTCTGTGGTAACACAGTAGCCAATGTATGCCACTATATATCTGCGGAAACACAGGAAACACACGATACAGTGAGCCCTGAGGTGAGCTGCAGGTTGTCGGGAGTATGACATGTCGAAGCTGGTTCAGTAGTTACAGCAAAGGCACCTCAGGGGTTGACAGTTCTTCTCTCAAGATTACCATAAACCTAAAATTGTCTTTGAAGGCTGGAGAGACAGCTCGGTGGTTAAGAGCACTTGCTGCTCTTCCAGAGGACCCAAGTTCAACTCCCAGCACACAGCTGGGGCAACGCACAACTACTTGTACCTTCAGAAGATATGGCTCCCCTCTGGCTTCCACGGGTGTGTGTGTGTATGTTCACACAGACACATATGGTATACACACAGTAGCATTCTCACAGACACCTATAAATAAAATAATAAAAAGTCAGCAACAAGCCAGGTGTGGTGGCACACACCTTGATTCTGTACTCAGGGAGGCAGAGGCAAATGGAACTTTGTGAGATCGAGGCCAGCCTGGTGTACAAAGCTAGTCCAGGACAGCCAAGGCTACACAGAGAAACCCTGTCTTGGAAAAAAAAAAAAGTCAACAACAAGCAAAACTTGTCCTTTAAAAAAGTCTAGTTTTAAAGAGCGGGCTTCAGGGCTTGCCACGCTGGTGCACACCGGAGAGCCGGGGGCAGCTGAGGCGGCAGGAGCAGCCTTGCGTCGCAGCGATTCCGGCTCCAGCACGTGCCCGGAGGCCCCGCCTCAGAGCCAACAACTGTTCAAAGATAAGCTGCTCGCCACTCTAAAACAAGCAAACAAATAAACAGAGCAGGATTCTCAACTTGGAATTCAATTTTAGGGGATGGGTGGATCCTGAAGGAGTGGGCCTAGAGGGTGCGTTTATCCATTCCATAGGAGCCTGAATCAAGGAAGTCTTTTAGGAGGCCACTGTAGTGGCTCGTGCCTATAATTCTAATCCCTAGGCTTCAAGAGGTGGAGACAGGTGGATTACCTTGAGTTAGAGACCAGCCTGGAGCCGGGCATGGTGGTGTGTGCCTGTAATCCCAGTACTCAGGGAGGCAAAGGCAGACAGATCTCTGAGTTCAAGGCAAGCTTGGTCTACAAATCCAGTCCAGGACAGCCAAGGCTACACAGAGAAACCCTGTCTCAAACAAAACAAAACAAAAAAGAGAGCAGCCTAGACTACCTTCGTACGTGTGTATATGTATCTGATAATACCTATAGATATATAATATTCAGTATTTAACACTGACAAACACTGTACAAAGCCCTCTACACACACTAGCCTACTAATATTCAAACCTTTCTCCAAAGGGTAAGTAGTGCACTGTTCTCGAGAAGATTTTTTTTTTTTCATTGTTGAGACAGGGTATCTCTGTGTAGCCCTGGCTGTTCAGGACTCACTTTGTTGACCAGGCTGGCCTTGAACTCCCAGAGATCGCCTGCCTCTGCCTCCCGGGTGCTGGGATTCCAGGTGTGCCACCACGACCCACTGAGATGATGATTACTATGGACTTCACACCCCACCTCTTTCAGATTCCCTGGTTGCAGGTCCAATCAGTACTCCTGACATAGCAGACCCAGGTCTCCACCATCGGCCTAGTCTAATGCTTGCTTTGTGCCGCTCTCGAGAAATCACGTAGTCCGTGCTGGTCCCCTAACTGCCATGACGGCTTCCTGGATCATCTCTGTTACTCTCCACCCCACCCACACTGCCACACCCAGTGTCTCACCCAGTGTCTCCCCTTCCCCACTTCCTGGAAGGTACTGGCTACCTGAAGCAAACAGTGGCGTCTTTGAGGGGAGCAGCCCACACGAGGGGTTCAGTGATGACTAGCTAAAAACATGGTTTAGCTGCGTTCTGTACTTGCCAGGGAGGACCCAGGTTCTAAATAGGGGGAGTAGGCCTTTGTCTCATGAGAGCGACGTGTAGGGTGTTATGCTGCCAGGATATCTGTACTGATCTGATAGGGTAATTGTCGGATTCAGTGACAGTTACTTAAAAACACTCAGCATTGTTGTATACACGACGAAAAGCAGCCCCCTTACTAAGTGCTCTCTGCTCACACCCACTGGCTTACTGGCCATTCCTGTCAGAAATACAGCTTTAACAGCCCCAGCTACAAGCCTTCCAGTGGCTGTCCTGCACCGGCAGCTCCGCCCTCCTCCAAACACTTTCCTCATTACTGTGGTATGCTGCACTGCTCAGAGTGCCAGGCCAGGAAGGCTCCACTGAATGGCTAGGATATAAACTGGCTTGATGAAACGTCTCCAGTGCTCGGACAAAGGATGAGAGGGGAAAGGCATGGCACACACATGCGCCGTGAGGGATCATCTCGATTCTGATGCTCTCCTGTCAAGCCAACGTTAAAACTGAGCACTTGAGAATCAATGAAATCAACGAAAACCATCAAACTGTGACTATTCCATAACTTTGAAAAAAATTGGATTTATTTTATTTTATGTGTGTTTTGCCTGCAGGCGTAGCTGTGGGTGCACAGCCATGCTTAACGCCCATGAAGGTCAGAAGACGACACTGGAATCCCCCTGGAACTGAGTTATAGATGATTGTGAGCTGCCAGGTGGGTGCTGGGATTCCAACTCAGGTTTCTCCAAGAACTAACGCTCTTAACCACTGAGCCGTCTCTCCAGCCCCCATGATGTTTGATGTATACAGAGCTTAAATGTTTCAGTCCTTCCATTTGGAATGGGCTAGGGGATGAGACAGGGCCTCACTGTATGGCCAGCGATGGCCTGGACTTGCATGTAGACTGTGCTGGCCTTGAATTTGTTACCCTCCTGCTTCTGCCTCCTGGTTGCTGGGTGACAGGCATCATCATGCTTGGCTTCTACATATTCCTGGATTTTGTTTTTTAAGTGTGTGTGTGTGTGTGTGTGTGTGTGTGTGTGTGTGTGTGTGTGACACAGGCACACATAAGCCTTGGTTCAAATGTAGAAATCAGGCTTTTAGAACTGGGTTCTCTTCTTCCACCATGGGCACCCGGGCATGGACTCAGACAGGCAGGCTTACTTGGCAAGTGTTTTTACCCACTGCACTGACCTATTGTGCTGACCCTGGATTTTTGAGACAGGGTTTCCTGTAGTTCAGGCTAGCTTCAAACTCACTGTGCAGCTAAGATGACTTTAAATTTCTGACTCTCCTGCCTCTGCATCTCAAGTACTGGGATTATACGCATACGTCACCATGCCTGCCTCTCTCAGCATATTCTTCTGGTTTTTCAAGACAGGGTTTCTCTGTGGAGCTTTGGCTGTCCTGGAACTTGCTCTGTAGACCACAGTGGCCTCAAACTCATAAAGATGCTCCTGCCTCTGCCTTCCAAGTGTGGGGTCAGAGGCGTGCACCACCACTGCCAGCTACTTTTTTTCGGCGTATTCTTAAAGGTTATCCTAACTTCCTCACTTGCTAATCAAAGCCTGGGTTTTCATATGCAGGGAGTTAACACAGATCTAACCTTAAAATTGCCTCTGGTGCCAGAGAAAATTATTAAACTAATGATTGCATCATATATATTAAGAGTCATAAAGTGTGAGGATTTTGACAGTTCACAAAAGGGAGGTTCTGGAGAGATGGTTAAGACTACTGGCTGCTGGATTCTCAGTAGCCACATGGCAGCTCGTAACTATCTGTAACTTCAGTCCTAGGGGATCTGCTGTCTTCTTACGGCTTCCACGGGCACCAGTTATTCATGTGACATACAGACATACATTCATAAAATAAAATTTAAAAGAAATTAAAAAGAAAGTGTGTAACTGGAAAGACTGTTCAGTGTTTATGAGCGCTTGTTCTTGTTAAAAACCTGGGTTGGATTCCCAGCACCTGTATCAACTGGCTTCGAGCTGGAGCTTCAGCTCCAGGGGAACCAGTCTCTGGCCCCTTAGACAGCTGTGTACACACACACACACACACACACACACACACTCTTCTGTACTCACCATGCACATGCACACACGCACTCATATGATTAAAAATAAATCTTAGAAACAAATGTGGCATGGACACACAATATTTAAAAAAATAAAGTAAGATTGGGAGCTGAAAAGCCAAAACCCAACACATAAAAGATGAAGAAAAACTTCACTCAGTTCCCATCGATAGACAATAATAGCAAATCATTTTGCTAGGCTGGATATAGTTGCACAATCCCTTCTTTCGTGAAGACAGGAAGATTGCAAATTTGAGGCCAACTTGAGGGCTATGTACTAAGTTCTAGGCCTGGGCTTCACAGTAAGAACTTGTCTCACAATAACAATATCATAAAATTTTAATTTAATCCAAACATCTTTAGAAAAATACAAAAACAAAAATCAAAACAACAATCCTTCGCTGGAAGAGGTATAAACGAAGCTGTGTATGCGCCTAAGCGCACACATGAGGCTTATGGATCTGAGCTAACTCTGGTGCAGCACTTGCCTTGTGTGCCTGCCTGCCTTTGAATCCTGGCACTCAAATGGAGGCTCCGGACCATCTGTAACTCCAGTCCTGAAGGATCCCTGCCCTTGTCTAGCGTCTCTGGGTACTAGGCACAAATATGATGGACAGTATTACATGCAAGCAAAACACTCATGCACATAAAATAGAGAAAAATTAAAAAATAAGTAAAGCAAGTGCTGAATCTCTATGTGTTTCAGTTTTATTATAAAATGTAGAAAATTAAAGCTGCATGATAATAACATCTTCCTGTTGTGGGTAAGGTCTATAAATGGCTAGATGGTTTTGTAGCACATAGTGAGTACTCATTACCCAGGGTTAGCTATTACCATGGAAGTAAAACTGGTGAATGTCCACTGATAAATGGAGTGATACCAATTTGTAGTTCTAAGTCTGTTTTCTGTACAGCCATCTTCTACCTGCTGGTTTTTCAGTATCTTCTTTGTTCAAGTACTAAATTCTATTATAATTGGCAGGTACCAAGTTACAGCACATGAGTGTCAGAAGTAAGAAGAAGCAGATCTGAGTTCAAGGCCAGACTGGCAGAGAGCAAGTTTCAGGTAAAGAAAGATTAGGTCCTGCT
Source organism: Psammomys obesus (assembly GCF_907164565.1). Lineage (NCBI taxonomy): Eukaryota > Metazoa > Chordata > Mammalia > Rodentia > Muridae > Psammomys > Psammomys obesus. The sequence continues at coordinate 39,005,037 of NW_026596079.1, forward strand.
GTGGTGGCACATGCCTTTAATCCCAAACAATGAAGGTAAAGTTATTTAGAAGGAAGCACCCATGTTTGAAGTGATATTCAACTGAGTGGCAGAAAACATGAAGAATCAGAAAGACTTGACAAAATAGGATACGCTCAACTCTCAGGAGAAGAGAAAGGAAAGGGAAGCTACTTAAGGGGCAATGAATGGGGAGAGAGACAGACAGACAGAAGGCAGTTTTATCTGGACTGTACCAGAGACAGGTTGCAGAAAGAGAGAGCTCAGGTAAAGACCAAATGAGAGAATGAGAAGGAGCTAGAAGATTGGAGCAGTCTGCTTGAGGCCAAGCAGAGCAATCAGAGGCCAAGAGAAAGTGAGACTGAAAGTCAGCTGAGAGAGGAGTTGAGCCAGAGTAGTGGAGTTGCCAGCTAGCCCTAAACTCAGTCAGATTTATTCAGCAGTCTGAGAGGCTGAAAACATTCTAGGCCTTAATTAGATCAGATGGAAACTAAAAGATTCCAGGACTAGGCCTAGGTTAGCAGAAGGAGGCAGTAAGCCTCCCAGACAACAACTGAATTAGGACAACGAAAGTTCCTTTTACTCACGTGGTTTGTGCTCTCTTTCTCTTTTTTTTTTAAATTAATTTTTTATTAATTAGTTTATTCAGTTTGTACCCCGCCGTAGCCCCCTCCCTCATCCCCTCCCAATCCCAACCGCCCTCCCTCATCTCCTTCCATGCCCTTCCCCAAGTCCACTGATAGGGGAGGACCTTCTCCCCTTCCCTCTGACCCTAGTCTATCAGGTCTCATCAGGACTGGCTGCATTGTCCTCCTCTGTGGCCTGGTAAGGCTGCACCCCTCCCCCAGGGGGAGGTGATCAAAAAGCCAGCCACTGAGTTCATGTCAGAGACAGTCCCTGTTCCCATTACTAGGGAACCCTTTGGAGAGTGAGCTGCCATGGGCTACATCTGTGCACGAGTTCAAGGTTATCTCCATGCGTGGTCCTTGGTTGGGGTCTCAGAAAAGATCCTTTTGCCCAGATTTTTTGGTTCTGTTGTTCTCATTGTGGAGCTCCTGTCCCCTCCAGGTCTTTCTAACTCCCCCTTCTTTCATAAGATTTCCCGCTCTCTGCACAAAGTTTGGTTATGAGTCTCAGCATCTGCTTTGATACCTGCTGGATAGAGTCTTTCAGAGGCTCTCTATGGTAGGATCCTGTCCTGTTCCCCATTTTCTCCCTTTTCCGATGTCCATCCTGTTTGCCTTTGAGTGAGGATTGAACATCTTACCCAGGGTCCTCCTTCTTGCTTAGCTTCTTTAGGTGTACAGATTTTAGTATGATTATCCTATATTATATGTCTAATATCAACTTATAAGAGTATATACTGTGCGTGTCTTTCTGCTTCTGGGACACCTCACTCAGGATGATCTTTTCTAGTTCCTACCATTTGCCTGCAAATTTCATGATTTCCTTGTTTTTAATTTCTGAGTAGTATTCCATTGTGTAAATGTACCACAATTTCTGTATCCATTCCTCGGTTGAGGGACATCCAGGTTATTTCCAGGTTCCGGCTATTACAAATAAAGCTGCTACAAACATGGTTGAGCAAATGTCCTTGTTGTATACTTGAGCATATTTTGGATATATGTCTAGGAGTGGTATAGCTGGATCTTGAGGTGGCACTATTCCTAATTGTCTGAGAAATACAGGCAAATAAAGCCTAATAGAAGCACATGTAGAATCTCTTTTCTTTCTTTCAAATTTATTTATTTATTATGTATAAAGTGTTCTGCCTGTATGTATGCCTATATGCCAGAAGAGGGCACCAGATCTCATTATAGAAGGCTGTGAGCAACCATGTGGTTGCTGGGAATTGAACTCAGGACCTTTGAAAGAGCAGCCAGTGCTCTTAACTTCTGAGCCATCTCTCCAGCACACACATGCTTTTCGAGACAGGGTCCTTCTATATAGCCCTAAATGGCCCGGAACTTGTTATCAAGACCAGGCTGTTTTTTAACTTGTGGCTGTCTTTTCACCTCTGTCTCCTAAGTGCCACCATGTCTATAATCTCTCTTCCCATCCCCCTTTCTCTTTTAAGTCTTGATATGTAGGCATCTAGTTGGTCTGGAACTTATCATATAGTGCAGGCCCTTGAACTCATGATTCTTTTGTCTCAGCCTCCAGAATACTGTGATTACAGGAGTTACCTAACTCACTTTGACTTGGATGCTCAAGACCAGCCACATGGAATATTTGCTGGGGTGTGTGCCCAGAAGGGAAGCTTGCCTGTCTGTTTTAAGACAGGGTATCTTGTAGCCCAGGACCCTCAAACTCACTATTGACTTCCCTTGAATTCCTGAACCACCAGCTTCTATCTCCCAACTGCAGGAATTTCAGTTCCAGGGGATCTGACACCCTCAAAATAATTAGCAAGAGGCTAATTAGACACCTTCTAACTAGACAGGACTCCTGTGGAAGGAGAGGAACAACCCACCCACAAAAACTTCAGATTCATAATTTACCCTGCTTACAAGATGTGCAGGAATAGATAGAACAGAGATTAATAAAGACAGAACAGAAATTAGGGAATGTCTAACTAATGCTTGGCCCAACCTGAGACCTGCCCCATGGGAGACAGCCAGTCCCTGACACTGTTAACAACGTGCTGTTGTGCTCGCAGACAGGAGCCTAGCATAGCTGCCTTCTGAGAGGCTCCACCCAGTAGTGGATGGGAACAGAAGCAGAAACTCATAGCCAAACATGGAACAAAACATAGGGAGTCTTGTGGAAAAGTGGGAGGAAGGATAGAAAAGGATCTGGAAGTGCCAGGACCTCCACAAGAAGATCAATAAAGCTAACTAACCATGGCCCAGAGGGGCTTGTGGAGACTGAAGCACTGTCCAAGGACCATGTAGAGACCGGATCTAGGCCACCTACGTAGATGTAGCCGATGGGCAGCTCGGGCTTCTTGTACATTGTCTAGTAAGAGGAACAGGGTTTGTCTCTGACATGGACTCTGTTACCTGCATTTTTATCATTTCCCCCTGGCCACAGTCCACAACTTGATGAGCTGGAGTGGGTAGGTGGCGGGGGGAGGCTCCCCTTTTCTGAGGAATAGGGGAGGGGAGAGGAGGGAGGATGGGACCTTGAAGAGAGAAATTGAAGAGAGAAATGCAAATTGAATAAATAAATAAATACAATTTAAAAATAATAAAAAAAAATACAGACAAACAAAACAAAACCTGAGGCAGATTCTTAGCACTCTCATAAAGGCCAGGGAAGGCAAGAGCTTCCCCTGGGGCTTACTGACCAGCCTAAGCAATCGAATCCCTAACTCCCGGAAGACACTGGACGCGGACCTCCGGCCTCCACACCCGTGCTTACACATGTGTGGACACACACGGACATGTACGCACGAGCATGTGTGCGCACACGAGAGGAAATGGGATCAGCAAGATGACTCCGTAGGTAAGAGTGTCTGCCACAGAGCCCAGCAACCTGGATGAATTTGATTCCCGGAACCCACACGGTAGAAGAGAACTTTGATTTCCACATCTGTGATGTGGGTGCCTTTACATACACAACATGAATAAACACGTAATAAAAAGTATTTAAAGAGAAAACAAACTAGAACCTAGATTGCCAAACCAGGTGTGGCAGTGGCCTATGACTCCAGGACTCGGGAGGCTGAGGCAGAAAGCGTGCTTGTGTGGTCAGTGCCGGGCTGAGCCCCGTAAGAGACCCTGTCTCAAGAAGAAGTGCTAGGATGCCTCCTCCGGGACCGGGTGCCACCATTACCCCGCCTCCTCCTGACCCCAGTCACCTCATGTGTGCCACGAGTTTGTTTGCGGTTTTCAAACGTGCCTTCCTGCCTTGCGCTGTGGCTTTGCCTATGCCATCGCTTGTACACAGAAATGTCCATTCCTTTTTCAGGATTTGGCTCGGGTGCCATCTCTATAGGCATATGCCACCATGCCTGGCATATGTGGACCTTTTCTGCCTTCCAAACACAGCAGGAGCTGCCCCATGCATCATTTTTATTTACAGTAAACTGGGAACTTGATTCTAAGTGGATGAACAGTTGGCTCTGACTTGGATGCTCGAGACCAGCCACATGGCATATTCGCTGGGGAGTATGCCCAGAGGGTGTGTACCCAGAGGAAGCTTGCTTTCCAGAACTCTGTTACCTTGGCCCTGGCGCTGTCTAAATAGTGAAGTCATTTGAACAGTACACTTGGCTGTCGCCCTGACTAAATAATGATTACAATAATTACATTTACATCTAGCCAGATAAATCCTTACTTATTTTTTAATGCCTAAATACTTGAAGGAGATGTGACCTTGCAATAAAGGCACATGGAAGGTCTAAGTCCCCATGTGAGCATGTTGAAGTCAGGACACGTGAGCTTCACCAACCACAGAGATAGCTAGCAACCTACAAAAGTTTCCGTGGGCTTTGCTTGGAGCAGTTTAGAAGCCCCATTAACATTCTGCTCACTCCCCCATGGAGAGGCATACCATGGGAAAAACAACACTTGGTTCTTCCAGCTGGAACTAAAACCACCATTATTCTACTCCTGGAGTTTCCCTGAAACTCCATATCGGGATGCTGTGGACCCTGACCTTTTCATTCATTCAGTCAGTCATTTATTTATTTATTTTTGTACATTACAGTTCAGTGGCATTGAGTACACGCCTAATACTTTCCATCCACTGTGCATTTCAGAGCATGTCTGCCCTCTACACATTGAACAGTAACTCTCCATTCTTCCAGTCCCTGGTAACTTAGCATCTCCGTGAATTTACCTACCGTGGGTACTGTTAGGGCCAATGAAATGATGATGCACACAACAGATTTTATATGAAAGAGGTTTATTGGATGGAGATGAAGAGAGAGAGGAGAGAGCGAGACATGCTAGTGGGAAGGGAGGGAGCACCCCGACAGAGAAAGGAGAGAGAGCAGGAGAAGGAGAGAGTAAAAGGGCAAGAGGGCAAGAGAGCAGAAAAAGCGGCAGTTTGATCCTTTTAAGGAGCAACTTAACCATGCCTGCCGTGGTGGGCGGGCAACACGTGATGACATCATAGGTTGCTAGGCAACCCAAAAGCAGGCTGCCTAAATACTAACAGTCCTCCCTTTTTCTATAATTAAAAAATGAGGAGCTTGGGCTACTTCTCATGTAAGGCAAGTTAAAGTATATAAATGTAGGTTCGTTGGAAGCAGCTCTTGGTTGCAAGAGGGGTAAGAGATAAAAAAAAAAGTAATAGCAACAAAATGTCTAGATTACATGGTCAAGAGGAGGAGGGGAAGCCCCTACCCCAGAAAGTTTAGGGTAGAGGGTTGCCAGTAGAGAGCTGCCAGCCATACAAGGCAACAGATAGGGACTGAGGAATGCTGGGAGAGCCTGGAACTACTTGTGCTGGGCCTGAGGCAGACCATTCCAGCCTTTTGTTAATAAGTGAATAACAGGCAGAGATTCTCTTCTATGTACTTTCTGCTGATACTGGGGGCACTATAAAGAGGTCAAAAGGCTGAAATGCTGGTCAAGTCCAGGAAGAACAGGCTGTTTTGCTGTCTAGGGCCTATGAGAACATCAATGGCTGGGAGAGAAAGTGCAGAAGATTTGACAGAAATCTGTGAGGTCAGACTGGAACACCTAAGGTAGCTGCTTTGGAGCTGTTGTAAATATAGAAAACATCTGTGTCTAGCAGGACACTGGAACATATATGTAGGCAGAAGACAAAGTTAAGTAGGTTATGGAGAAAATTCTTTTAGGTGTACACTTAAAACTTTTGGGAGAGCAAACAGAGGTGGAAGGTTTAGATCAAAGAGACTTGAACGTGGGAACCTCCAGTTTGTTGAGGAATTTACCCAATCACTGGCAGTAATTATAAAGGCTTTGCTTTGGATCTGTCATCTAAGGAAATTGAGGCCAAGTTTGGTTGCAGAGGTGTGTAAGATTAGAGGCCCTTAAAGCAGGCACTAGGTGTAGAAATCTGAAATTCTCCAGAAGACAACCCAGAGGAAAATCTGGAGGAACAGACTAATGGAATATTCCCATTGGGCAGGTAGGAGTCAGTGACCTGTCAAAGCACCCCAAGAGCAAGGTTTGACTCTGTAGATTGGTACAGTCTGTTCCAACATCTCGTCAGCATTGGCCAGAGACCAAGGGCACAGTTGCCCATAGTAGACACGGTGAGAGGGTAAGGGAGAGAAATCATGGCAGCAGAGGGAGAATCTTACCCAAATGAGAAGGTCCTAGATGAAGGGTTTGGATGTGGGTTGGTGAGAGCAGTAAGAAGCATTTGCACCAACCAGAAGTGAAGATCACCAATCAGCTGATGTTGGATGTAGGCACGTAGCAATCAAGTAGCCAGGACAGGGAAGTCCCAAAACCAGGGAAAGGGGAGGAATCCCACCCTCTGACATAAGCAATAAGTATAGTACTTATCTGGAGCCGAATTGACCTGAGAGGTGGATTCAAATGGATTTCCTGCAGCTTACAAGAATTACTTTTAAGTTTCACAAAGGAGATAAAACTTTAGACATAAAACTGTAGTTTAGAGATAAAACTGTAATCTGCACTGAAATATACATTGTAGAGAAGGCAGTAGACATACACATTTGTGTTAACAGCATGAACATTTTTTAAGGTGAGCTCTGAAAAGGCAGAAGCCTTTGTGAAGGAAAAGGGACAAAAGCTCACTTGATCTTTAGCTTTGGTATGATGACACATTGTGGAGATTTGAAGGAGAGTCAAAATCTTGGTCTTGGAGCCATGATAGTGGGTGGTATAGTGGGATGTATCTGTATTAGAGTTAGATTAATAAATCAGAGCTCTGTTGATAAAGGGCAAAGCTCTGGACAGTCAACACAACAGTAGCATAGCAACAGGAGGAAATATTAAGCATTTTTACCTTAATTAAGCATATTAAGGATATATGCAATATTAAGCATATTTAGGATACCTTAAATCACCTTAGACTTTGCAACCTTTATAACTTGCACTTACCAACCTTAAAACACTTTCTTAGACCCTCAAACAACATTTTTCTTAGGCCTTTGTATCTATTTACCATGAGTCATAGGTGAGACTGTTATGAACATTTATTTTCCTTTAACTAAAGGGATGGTAAAAGGTTATACATGAGTCTGGCAACAAGGCATGTTGTGTCTAGGCCTGACAATAGCAACTCTAGGACTCAGGCCTGGTCTCCTGCATATAAAGAGAACTGAGAAGGCATCTGAAGTCTCCCAAGACAGAAGTTGGCAATATGTCTTTGGGACTCTCATCCACAGGAAAAGACGGGGGCAGATAGGCAGCTTTAGAATGGAGGTAGGAAGGGGCACAGTGCCCTTTTAGGGTCTACAAGAGACTGCAGTTTTGCAGCTCTGAAAACAGTGGGACAGAAACAAAGTGGTAAAAGCAGCTGGCAGTGGGGGAAACCACAGCGTTTTGTTTGTTTGTTTGGTTGGTTGGTTTGGTTTGTTTTCTTTATAACAAGATGGCTGCCAATCATGTGACTGCCCTTGATGGCCCTAAGCCAAGATGGCAGTGAAACCATGTGCTTGCCCTTAGTGGAGATGGCAGTGAATCCATGGTGGCCTCCTTATCCCAAAATCAACATGGTGGCTAGCCGTGTGCAGTGTGTGGCCAAAGCAGCATAGTGAGACGAGGTGCTTGCTGGTGGGATGGCTGTCCTGGCCCAGTTCGAAACTCTCTGTGTGCATGTAACATGGCTGATCGGAAGTCTGCGAAACTGAAAACCCTCCTCTGCAAGCCCGCCTCTCGCAGCAAGCATTCCATGGGAGATTTAAAACTTCCCATGGGCCCGAGGCAGCAGCACAATCTAAAGCCTTCTGTGTGGGCAGGGTCCCCAGCAATTGCTAATCTAACAGCAATAGTTTAGGAGCAGGCTCTGTCTGTGTATGAAGCAGAAGTTTCAGCACCTAGTGTAAGCATTTTAGTTTCACCAAGCTGGTTCTGGCACGGCATGAGTGTTTGCCTTGTCCCGGGTGCTCAGAGCACAGGGCAGGACACCAAGTCTGAGTGGCCTTGAGCAGAGGGACAGGTGTGTGCAGGAAGGCCAGGGCAGTTGAGAGAAAGTGTAGGTTTTAAGGCATATAAGGTTGAGTGGTGGTTAGGGATAGGTAGAGCAGAAGAAAAATCTGTTGCAGGCGTCATGGTCCCATTAAGGGTTCCTGGTGTGACCAGACCAGGTGCTATCAGGAGAGCCCTTCCCGGCCCAACACACCAATGTTAGGACCAATAAAATGATGATACACACAGATTTTATATGAAAGAGGTTTATTGAATGGAGATGAAGAGAAAGGAAGAGAGAGCAAGACATGATAGGGGGAAGGGAGGGCGCACCCTATAGAGGGCAGGAGATTGAGAGAGTAAGAGGGCAAGAGGGCAAGAGAGCGACAAAGTGGTGGGTTGGTCCTTTTAAGGAGCAAATTAACCATGCCTGCCAGGTGTGCTTCCTGGTGGGTGACACATGATGACATCATAGGTTGCTAGGCAACCCAGAAGCAGGCTGCCTAAATCCTAACAGGTATGTCATACAATATTTGTCCTTTTGGGGCTATGTTCTTTCACTTTCTATAATGTTCTCAACATCCATCCTTTTGTAGCACATATAATTACTTCAGGCCTGCTTACAGCCAATATTATCCCGTTATATTTGTATACCATGTCTTGTTAATCCTGTCTTCTGTTGGGCATTTGGGTGGTTGCAGCCTCCTGGCTGTTGTGAGAGGAACTGGATCTCTGCTTTCAATCCTGTTGGCTGTGAGCCTACAAGTGGAATTGTAGAATCACTTTAACTCCCTGCGTAATAAGCCAGACTCTTCCACAGTTGCTCCTCCCATCAGTTTGCATTCCTACCGGAAAGATTCAATTCTCCACGTCCTTGTCAACATTAAGATTTTTCCGTGTGTGTGTGTGTGTGTGTGTGTGTGTGTGTGTGTGTGTGTATCTGTGTGTTTGTGTCTGTGTCTGTGTGTGTTAGCTATCCTAATTTGTTTGGTGGATTGTATTTGTCTTTTAATAATGACTACTGACGTTGAATATATGTTAATATGACTAGCGGCAGGCTGGCAAAGAAGAAAGATAGCAAGTAGTTAGAGGTGTTCTCTGACAGCCTCATGATCTGAGTTGGATCCCTGGGAATCCATAGGTAGAGAACCCTGTGGCATACCCTCTCTCTCACACATGATAAAGAAATGAATGAAAATTTTTAATTAAAAATATATGCATATTGGCCATGTCTGTATCTTCTTTAGAGAAATGACTATTCAAATTCCTTGCACTTTTTTTTTTTTTTTTTTTTTTTTTTGGTGAGGGTGGTGTTCAGGACAAGGTTTCTCTGTGTAGCCCTGGCTGTCCTAGACTTGCTTTGTAGACCAGGCTGGCCTCAAGCTCACAGAGATCCGCCTGTCTCTGCCTCCCGAATGCTGGGATTACAAACCTGTGCCACTATGCCTGGCTTGTTTTTGTTTTGGGGGCTTTTTTTGTTTATTGTTTTGTTTTAAATTTTTTTTGTTTTTTGAGAGAGGATTTCTCTGTGTAACAGCTCTGGCTGCCCTGAGATTTGCTCTGTAGATCAGGCTGGCCTTGAGCTCACAGAAATCTGCCTGCCTCTGCCTCCTGAGTGCTGGGATTAAAGGTGTGTGACATCACACCTGGCTGCACATTCTTTTTTAAGACAGTGTCTTGTGTAGCCCAGGCTGGCCTCAAACTATGTAGCTGAGGAAGAGTGACCTTCCTCCTGCCTCTCTACCTCCTGAGTGTTGGAATTACAGGTATGTACTATCTCACCCAGTTTTAATCTGTGCTATATGTCAGACTCAGTGCCTTGCATGTGTTAGACAAGCAAGCTGCAAACTGAGTTGTATCCCTTTCTAGCATCTTTATCTCTTTCAGTTTTTATTTTATTACAGAGCTGTTTAAATTTTTTATTATGAAGTTATGGTTCTCTCTTTTATCCTTTTTCTCTCTCTCTTTGTGTGTGTGTGTGTGTGTGTGTGTGCGCGCGCGCGCACACGCGCGCGCGCACGAGCGCATGTCCCCCCCACATGCATACACGTATAGAGGTCAGGAATTAACACTGGATACCTTCCTTGATTGCTCTCCATCTTACTTTTGGGGACAGGGGTCTTTCATTAAACAGCATCTTATTGATTCAGCTGGGGCATGGATCTTCCCATCTCCACCCTACCCCCCCATCAGCACTGGTGTTACAGATATGTGTCACTGCACCTGCATTTATGTGGATGCTGGGGATCAGAACTCAGTTTCTCAGACACTCTACCAACCAAGCCATCTTCCCTTTATACATGCTTTGTTTCTTAACTAAAACTGACTATGTCTTCAGGCATGTGCACACCACAGCAACAGTGGAGCCAAGGACCACTCTCCAGTCACCTGTCTTTCCTTCTGTCATGCAGATTCTGAGAATCCTCACTTGGTGGCTGTAGGCTTAGCTTGTTCAAACACCTGCTTTATTTAAGGTTCTGAAATACTTCTCCCTCCCTTCCCATGCCCCAACCTTAGGTAGGAGATTGGTAGGAAAAGGGGCTGTAGACTTCTTTTTTTTTTTTTTTTTTAACTTTTATTAAGGGGCTGAAGAGATGGCTCTTCAGTGGTTAAGAGCACTGTCTGCGCTTCCAAAGGACCCAGGTTCAATTCCCAGCACCCACATGGCAGCTTACAGCTGTCTGTATACTGAATTCCAAGGGATCTGACACATTCACACTAATGCACATAAAATTAAATAAATTATGAAAATTTTAAAAATAATAATAAATAAACTTTTATTAATTACACTTTATTCACCTTGTATCCTCCCATAGACCCTTCCCTCCTCCCCTCCTAATCCCACCTTCCCTCCCCCTTCTTCATGCATGCCCCTCCCCAAGTCCACTGATAGGGGAGATCCTCCTCTCCTTCCTTCTGATCTTAGTCTATCAGATCTCATCAGGAGGGGCTGCATTATCATCTTCTGTGGCCTGGTAAGGCTGCTCCCCCACCTCCCAGAGGGAGGTGATCAAAGAGCAGGCCAATCAGTTTATGTCAGAGACAGTCCCTGTTCCCATTACTATGTAACCCACTTGGACACTGAACTGCCATGGGCTACATCTGTGCAGGGGTTCTAGGTTATCTCCATGCATTGTACTTGGTTGGAGTATGAATCTCTGGAAAGGCCCCTGTGTTCAAATTTTCTCAGCAATGAAAAATAAGAAAATCATGAAATTTTCAGGTAAGTGGTGGCACCTAGAAAGGATCATCCTGAGTGAGCTATCCCAGAAGCAGAAAGACACACACGGTATATACTCACTCATATAGACATATAATATAGGATAAATCTACTAAAATCTGTGCACCTAAAGAAACTAATCAAGAGGGAGGACCCTGACTAAAATGCTCAATCCCTATCCTGAAAGGCAAAGAGGATGTAGACTTCTATTAGCTACTTCCTGCTGCTAGGGGTGGATGGGATATACCAATCTCAGCCATCAGGATACCAGCAGGCCAGTCAAACAGCAAAGCAGCAAACCACAGCAGCAGCAGCAGCAGCAGAGGCGGTGGTACCACTCAGCAAAGGTGGCATGACTCCGCTCAAATGCCAGGAGTCTACCCAAGGGGCAGAGCAGCAGGAAAAGTTCTCTGGAGAGTTTCTCTCTTCAAAACCAGCAAATCCATCCCAACTGTTTCAAAGCCTAGAGATGCAAAAGCATTGTCTCATTGTCTGAGGGCTTCTGTTTATCTCTTCTCAAGAGTCCACAAGAGGGTATTTTCCAGCTAGCAAAATCCATGCCCCTCACTCTAGGTAGTTTCCAGCTGACAAATATCACATGCCTTTTCATGGGGTGGCAGTTTTAAGGGCTGTTTTCCATGGAGAAGGGACACATTTCACATCCCACACTTGAGATCAAAACAAAAAACATATCACAGGAACAACTGAATTTTCAAAGAAACCAGAAACTTCCACTTCAGGTGGCAAGGAATGTTACTGAGTGAGCCATCTCACTGGCCCATATATTCTTGTTATTAATCTATTAGCTGTGTAGTTTGTAAGCATTTTGCATGATTTTCTAAGGAAAAGAAAATATGTCCAAAAATACAATTAATAGCTACCAGAGCCAGACATTGGTACACATGAGTGTAATCGTACCCCTTGGAAGGTTGAGGTAGGAGGATTGGGAATTTGAGGCGAGCTGCACGAGCTAGCAAGTTCCAACCTGGAACACACAGCAACAGCATCATTCTATAGGGGCTGGAGAAGTGGCTCAACACTTAGGGGCAATTGCCTGCTCTTCCAGTGGACCTGAGTTCGGTTCTCAACACTTGCATTGGGCAGCTCACAACTGCCAGTAACTCCAGATGGTCAGAGGGCACACACACATGCCATGCATTTACACAGACATACCCATGAAGGTAAAAAAAGCTTTTTAAAACAGTATCTGTATTAAAAAAAAAAAAAAAAAAAAAAAAAAAAAAAAAAAAAAACTACCGGAGTGTAACACCCAGTTCTAAAAATCTCAAATGAAACCAGTGTTGCCAACTTGGAGACACTTTCTTCCTGTCAGTGCCTTTGACTGCCTATAAGCAGTCACCAGCAGCAGGTACAAGACTGGGCCACTGGCATGGGCCGGTGTGGGAGGGAGAAGAACTGGAGAGATGGCCGCCAGCTTGCTCTACCACCCTGCCTGTTCCAAGGATGTTGACTGACAAAGCCTATTTAGGTGATCCTCCCAGGATCAGTCAGAGATGTTAGCCTCTAGATTCACAATCTTGCAAATGTGCAAATGTTCCTACCCCCCCTCCCCCACACCTGACCTTGTTTCTAATTTCAGATTCATGCAAAATTGTTTTAGACCAGGTTTTCTTTTCTTTTTGTTTCTGGGGCCTCCTTCCTCTGTGGTAACAATGGAGATGGTGATAAGACGGGTGCAAGACATCACGCATGCTCTGGAGCAGAACCGTAGAGGAGACAGGCTCAAAAGTTCTTACAGCGCTCTGTGTGAACTCAGTCTTTGAAGCTGGCTACATTAGAACCCGGAATCTCCTGTTTATGACTTCTGGGTCCTGGCAAATTGTACCAGCTCTCTGTGCCTCACTTTTTTTTTCACCTGTGAAAGGGGTAATAATAAGGTCTGCATTGGGGTTGAGTGAGATTGAATGAGGTAGTTCGTGGGTAGATGATGTGAGCATTGGCTATCATCCCCTCCTATCACTACATCTCTTTGGCTGAATGTTCTTCTTAAGCCCTAGAGTTGGCATGACCCTCTGATTGACCCCAAATGCTGCCTGCCCCTCTGTGGAGTTCTACTCTGTGTCTTTCCCAGCTAACTGACTCCATGTTCTACGAATAGGCGATGATGCAGCCAGAAGCAGCCAACCCTCTCATCTTTGCTAACATTATGAACAGTCACGGGGAAACTGGGCAGCCCAGGCGAATGTGAATCATTGGAAGTTCCCTACAGAAAACGTCACCCACACTACACGAGATTCTCCATTACCACCAAGAATAGCACCACGCTTACCTGGGAAACTTGGTCTAATTTTGAGGCTGCAGCTAGAAGCCAGAAATAGCAGCAGTAGCCAGCCATGGGCACGGTGGACACACGCAGGGGGAGCTGTACTGTGAACAGCTCATGTGGACAGAGCACTGTGTCAGAGCAGCTGAGAGCCTGTGCGCTGGAGTTAGGCAGCCGAGAGCACAGCCCACATCACCATGAGACACAGCCAACTTTTTCCATCCCTTTCTACCCCAATTTTTATTATCTGTCAAAAGGAGATGGCATTATTACCCACTCCGAGATGCTTTGGAAGGATAACAGGTTGGTACGCGGGCAGGGTGCAGACCAATGCTTGGCTGCAAAGCAAGCCCTTCTCAACAGGTACGGCAGGGTGGCAGCCCAGTGGGCCGGTGCTTGACCAACATGGGCATGGCCCTGAGTTAGAGCCAGTAACACAGACAGACAAACACACACACACACACACACACACACACACACACACACACACGTGTGAAAGATTAGGTATTGAACTACCACTAAGCACACAGGAGTAGAAGAGAAATGTAATTATCGAAGAGAGACAGATGGACAGGGTGACCGGAAATCTACCAAGCCCAGCTTGTCTGACTAGGCGCTGAAGGAGAAGATAGCTTCGAGCTGTGCCTCAGTGTCATGCTTGACTGCAGTGAATGGCCTCCTATCACTCAGAGCCACCTGCAGCAGGCGGCACAGGAAGCAGAGCTGAGGGAGGGAGAAGTAAGCTTCAGGGGGTGTCAGGGTTAGTTACCAGGAGTTGCGGGCGGGAAGGACACTCATTCCACTCAAAACACTTCCGCAGAAAGCCAGGTTATATTTGCATATGACTGAAGCATCTTCAGCGTCGACATCTTTGCCCACCAGCCTTTGGCTCAAAGATTATATTAAAATCAATTCTCAGATTCACCATCCATGCCTGACACACCTCTGCGGTTTCCAGCCTGAGTAACTGGCAAGCAGCGGTCTTGGGTACTCTTCTTTTACATTTGTAGCCAGGCATGTGGAGTCCACAGTCTGTGGCCCCCGCTCAGTGTCCCACAAGTAGCCCCACCAGGCAGTGAGCTGCCAATTCTCAGGTTTCAGGCGCCTTTTAGTTTGGCATCTTGGCAATGGCTTCCTTCCTGTCTCGATGGCATTTCCTGGCACCCGCTCTCATTAAACTCACGGGCTTGCAGCAGTGGTACAGTATATTGAACTGAGGGTTTGAGAATCTGCTTGAGATCAAACTTGTTTTCAGTCCTCAGTGGCTGTGAGGTTAGGCAAATTCTTCCATCTCCCAAAGCTTTGCTCTCCCCCTCATCAAAATGGGAATTGCCTGCTTTGGCCAGCACTGTTTGGAGGAGACAGATAAAGAAGGGCTTAGCACAGACCTGGCAGGGCTGTGCTAGCTCAGCCTGAGCTATTATTAGCAGGCAGGGAAGAGCAGGCCCAGGCCTTGCAGCTGCTCCCCCACACCCCTGCATGCCCCTCCTTCTACACACCAGGTTGAAGAGGTGGATAGTTATCAGTGCGCTGAAATCTGAGTGGAGCTTAGGTGGGTCTAAAATTACAAACCAATGGTGACAAACTACCTCAGCTGTGGGGCTGTAAGGAACCCTGTAGCAGGGGAAAACTATTATTTTGCCGTGTGTGTGTGTGTGTGTGTGTGTGTGTGTGTGTGTGTGTGTGTGATTTAAGCTAGAGGATGAGGGTGGGGCTGGGAAGCATCCCGTTGGTATATGAAGAATACTATAGCAGAATCCCAGAGGCTTGGTATCGGCTTGAGAGAAGAGCCATCCAGGTCCTTGTGTGCAGATGACCTAGACAGGCTGGGGATGGTAAGGGATGGTACTAGAATCTGTTTTGGGCTCCAAGGAAACCAAGCTCTAAGTTGTTCATTATTCCATGTTTGCAAAACAGTCAGCCGTGGGCCGCTCGCCTCTCACCCCAGGCAGTTCAGAGAAACCGTTACTACAGCATGAGCTGGGGCATTTGGTGACCTTTTCCAGGGCTGGAATGGGCTCCACCCAGATCCCTGGAAGAAGCAAGAAAGCCAGGCTTCTGACTGGAGGAAAACAGTCCTTATCAGGGCGAGCTAGCCCTGTCCCTTCTTGCTGTGTTCATATCAAATGGAGACCAAAAACGGGTCAACCGGCTCAGGCTTATCTCAGACCCCAGTGCCGGCTTCCCTGGCTGAAAGCAAGTGCGTAGCTCAGGCCACTCTCTGCCAGTGACACAGATTTTCTTCCCTGGAGTTCCCTGGAGCAGTTGGCCAAGAATCCCCTAAAGCTACCCTTATACCTAGTGCTGAGTTTTGTCCTGCTGGTCTCATGAAAACTGATGTCGTGTAGCTGAATCCTGAGTTACAGCTGTCTAGTCCATTCTAGATCTTTTTGTTGAATGGGGATAGGGAGTAAGGGGTAGGGAATGCAGAGTGAAAGGGAAAACCACAGAAATGTCTAGCATATCTTTGTTTTGGCACCAGGGATTGAATTCAGGGCCTGTGTTCACCCCTGATGTCAACACTGAGTTCTGCCCCAGACCCATGTCCCCTTAATTGCTACATTTATGTATGTATGTAACTACATGAATTTCTGTGTATCATATGTGCACAAGTGCTCCTGGAGAGGGTATAGGAAGAGGGTGTGGGCCTCCCTGGAAAAGACATTACAGTCATGAGCTGCCCAGAGTAGGTGCTGGGATCTGGACCCAGGGTCTCTGAAAAAGCAGCAGATTCTCTAACCACTGCACCATCTCTGCAGCCCCAACTTCAGTTATTTATTCATTTATTGAGACTAGGTTTTCTATATATAGCCCAGATATATATAGAAATATGTAGAATTTATCTGTATATTTCTATATATATGGTTATATAGAGATATAACCATATAGATGGTTAGCCTTAACCATCAGAAAATAGCTGAGGATGGCCTTGAATTCCTGATCTTTCTGTTTCTACTTCCCAAGTAATAGAACAACAGGTGTGCACTGCTGTATAGGGCTGCCCTTTGACCTTACTAAGCAAGGGCTGCTCATGTAGATATCTCACCTGCTCCCCAACAAACTTGGAATCTAAATTAGATCAACTTTTCTGCCGGAAAACCTCATTAATTTCTTTGGTTTGATTTTAATTAACCTTAACCTGTCTTTTATTTGTTCGTGTGTGTGCAGCCACCTTATTTTTCGAGACGGTGTTTCATTGAATCTAGAGCTCACAAGTTTGGCTAGGCTGACTGACCAGCTAGCCCTCAGGGATCCTTTTGTCTCTGTGCACCCCAGGACTGGAGTTGCAGATGCACCCACAGTTTCCACACGGGTGCTGGGGATCAGAACTCAGGTCCCCATGCATGCGTGGCAAGTGCTCTGCCAGCTGCGCTATCTGCTCAGAGCCCTTCACTTGACCCTCTCACTCCTCCACTCCTTGAAAAGCTTTAGAGGGCAAATTAGCTCTGTCACAATGTAGCTCCAAGAAAGGGGTCAAGAGGCTTCACTGCAGCTTCAGCCCTGCAGAACATCTCATCCAGCAGCCACAGCCTCAGAACAGGACTATGTGAGAGCATCAAGAGAAGTCTGGAGCCTCTCGCTGGCTGCTGGACTCTTCCTGCGTTCTCTCCCAGTACTGAGAGAGAGAGAACAGGGTTGCAGTTCAGAGGGCAGGCATGGGCTGCTGGCACACGCTGCCAGTTCTCTGCAGGCCTGGTGGCATTAAGGGAAGCTCCCACCTGACCCAGTGACCCAGGAGTGCTGGAATCATGACTGGAGCAATTAAAACAAGATGGAGAATTTGAGTAGATGGGCTCCCTGTGAGCCCGCAGTTCCCAGTGATCAAATGGCATTGCATGCCAGACCAGCAGGACTCAGATGAGAATCAAAAGCGCGATGGAGTCAGCTTGCCCACAAGTCCCAGACTGGAAATCAGCCATTAACCTTCCTTATGAGCAGGGACGTCTCCTGAGGAAGGTTGGGCTGCACCTGCAGGATTCCTCCTGCAAGGGAGACTTGAGGGTCACCTGAGGGAAAGTATGAACATTAGGAGCTGGAGTTCCCTGAGACTTCTTTTGGGGTACCCTCTCTTATGTTAGCTTTTACCTGTAGAAGAATTGAAGCTTTGGAAGAGAAGAGTGGGGTAGCCTCTATTATGCCCAGATCTTAAGGTCCCCAAAGACCACTAGGAGCCGGACCATGTATGCAAGAGCAAAGAGCTTTATTTGGGCTCAAGCTCTCCACCATCCCCACACAGTGGATCAGAGAGGAGAACCCTGAGCAGCTGCATGGTAGGGTTTTTATTGGGGTTTGAGCAAGGACAGGGAATTTCCAGTTTAACAGTTACACGATTGGATGACATTCAGCAAGGGCAAGCTTGTTACAGAGTGATTGGCTAACTCACATAACTTACATTGAGTGAGCTGTCTATAGCTCTCAGGAGTGTTAGGTCAGTGGGCTGCCCAGCACAGATGCCGCACCCTGAGATGAGATACCTTCCCATTCTTGTGGTTACCTCAGGCTGCCTCTTGAGTAGGGAATCTTATGACCTTGTTTCTGGAATTGGTGACCCACAGCCTAGTTCCTGGTGACCTTGGGGTGAGGTCACTAGTTCCTGGTGACTTTTGGGGGTGTCGGGCCTGGTTCTCTCACTCCCTTCCAGACACACACACATACACACCTCACACACCTCATACATTTACGCACACTCACACATTTACAAACACATTTACACATTTACACGCACTCACGCCTTTATATAAACACACATACTCACACACATTTACACACATAGATTCACATACACCCATTTACACACACACACACACACACACACACACACACACACACACACACACACCTAATGCTGCTTAAGAAGAGATATTCTTTCCAGGAATGTTGATTATATCTGTAATTCCAACATTACCAGAAGAAGAATGTTCAAGGTCAACCTGGGCTGCATAGTGAAAATCACATCTCAAAGAAAAAAAAAAAAAGGCAGAGGTAGGAGAATGGAGAGTCTCAGTAAATTTGAGGCTAGCCTGATCTACAAAGTGAGTTCCAGGAAATCCAGGACTACATAGATAGATCCTGTCTCAAAAGCTAAATAAATAAAATAAATGAACAAACAAAAAAGGAAAGTATTAGCCAGGCCTGGAGGTGCATGCCTTTAGTCCAGCACTCAGGAGACAGAGGCAGGCAGAGTTCAAGGTCAGCCTGGTCTACAAAGAGAGTCCAGGACAGCCAGGGATACACAGAAAAACTCTGTGTCAAAAAAAAAAAAAAACAAAAAACAGAGAGCGAGAGGGAGAGAGAGATCAGTCTTAGACTTCAGTTCTTGAAATAGTTCTAGGACACTGGTTAGGTGAGGAGAAAATTTCCATTTACATCCGGGCTTGCACTTTCCACTCCAGGGATTCTGGTCTTCCATTTCTTCCTCCTACATACACACCCAAAAGACAATATCCCTTTACCCGGAGGCTGAAAGTCTTTCAAAGTTCAACCAGAAAAAAAGGAGCAAGAGAGAGCATCCAGGATGCAGAGAAGCCAGAGTACCTGCACTACCTCCTAACAGCTAACAGAGGTTAGCGTGCAGGCTGTGAGTGTGTACCCCAGCACCCCAGGCCTCCCTACACACCCCCATTTTACAGCCCATGGAACAGAATGGCAGCTTAAGCAGGGCAGGCCTGCAAGGCTGCTGTCCAACGCTGATATTTTCCTTGTTTTCGTTCGTTTATGTGTTTGTTTTCTTATTTTTTTTTTTTTTTCCAAATAAGGGCTTATGTGTCCTAGGCTGTCCTAGAACTCACTAGGTAGCTGCAGGTGATCCTGAACTTTTGACTCTCCTGCATCAATCGCCCTAATCCTAGAATTACAGGTGTGTGCCCAAGCCCGGTTTTATGTGGTGCCAGGGCTCAAGCCTACTCTTTGTGTATTCTAGGCAACACTCTACAAACTCAGCTATGCACCCAGCTCCCAATACTGACATTCTAAAGTTGTAGGTCAACTACAGCTCTAATCCTACCATTATTAGACACTGAGCAAGCTCCTTAGAGATACTGTGCCTTAGTTTCCTCCTTTACAGATTAGAGAGCGTATTACTGCCTAGAGTTTATGTGAAGGTGGAGATGAGACAGAAAATGCTGAGAAGAGTTCCAGGTACATCATTAACTTTATTTTATGATTTCATCTTCCCAGCTGGGAGGGCACAGATCCAGGGGTAGATTACAGTCCAAACTGCTAATGGCGGTCTGACTCCTGGCTGTGTAGGAAGTAAGATTCTAAGAAGTGCAGGTGATGTGAATGCCTACCCCTGTTCACACAGTTCTGGGGTTTCCATCACATGCAAACTAGGCTAGCTCGCACACCCTCTCACACATTTTTGAGTCATGACGAACAAATGAACAGATACAAACTGTAGGTTCCCATCTGTCATCTGTCTCCAGGGTGCACAGGTTTTGTGGCACAGAACTGCGCCCAGAGAGGCGATTCTGAGAGGCTCTGATGGAGCTCTCGGACCTGGTGTCCCGCCAGACACTGCGCTGGAGGCAGCCTCTCTCTCCAGCGTGGCCTTTTGGGCCCCACACTTTCCTTTCCACGAGTCAATGGGCTCTTTCTTCAGCCCAGCCATGCATCAGGGAGGCATGACATGGGCTTGGCTCACCACCTTCAATCAGTGAGACTGCTGGATTCTAGTCACCAATGAGCCTGGCTCCTGTGCCACTGTCTGCTCCACTCACCCTGGTTTGCAAAGAGATTTCCCAGATTTGTGCTGAAGCCACCCCCGCCCCAAAGGTTCACACCCCACATTAAGCAGTACCACCCCAGACAGGAAAGCGGCTCAGAGTGCAAATTAGCATCACTGTTTAGTCAAGAGCCACAAAGAACCGCAGCTCCTATACACAGTCAAAAACCATTTGGTTTTGTTTCCAGACAAGGTCTTGCAAAGTGGCCCCAGCTGCCCTACATTCACATGTAGCCTAAACAGTCCTTGAACTCATGGCAATCTGCATTCTTTTGAGTCCCATGAGTGCTAGAATTACAGGCATGTACCATTATGCCCTGCAAAAGGTACTGCCTTTAAATTTTAGTTATTATTCATTACTACTGTGTGTGTGTGTGTATGTGTGTGTGTTGTACATGCATGTGCACGTGTTCTACATCAGATAATTTGGGGAAGTAGCTTCTCTCTTTTCACTATTGGTTCTAGAAAATATATATCTAGAAATATATATCCTTGTGTGGGTTAAAGCAAAACGAAGTTTGGGAGACACTTACTTAAAATTCTAGGGACTAGGTCTGGAAAATCCACAGATGGAACATTTTACTTATGAAACCAAAAGGAGAAACAACCAGGACTAAGAAAATAAACAAGCATGCAAGAACTCTCCCGAGCATAGGAGGGTCTGAAAGTTAACTGTTCTCCCTCAAACCTGCTTTGATTTTAGTTCCTTCACTGATGCCAAAAATCAACTGATGCACCAACTTTAAGGTTTTAGCAGTACAAGACACAGAGAGTTTAGACAGGGTGGAAGAAGAAAGGTTTCATCCTCACAAACTGATGCTTCAAGATTTCTAAATATGTTATCTCTAGATGGCAGTCGACAGAAAGACAAACAAGTCCTTTGAAGAGGGCTTTTGAGACACGAGGATCTGTGGCTTCCTGTTTCTTACATTTTTCAGATATCATGGAACTTGATGCTGCTGTACTTTTTTGTCATTTATACCAAGTATCTGAGACGTCTGAGTTTATCCTTGAGTTTGATTCCTCAAGGTTTAAAAATCTTTCTTGGCAGAGAAGTGCCAAGAAAGGACATGCCAAGTTAGGGAACATGGATATTCCAGTTTTCAGAGAAAACCTGGCCTTGAATGTTGAATGACGCTGGCCAGTGTAGCAGCCTTGTTTGGTAATCCCTGTGGGCAAGGCAGGCATGGACTCCAGGCTGTACTGCTGACCCCTTCACGACCTTGGAAGGGTTCTCTCTGGATCTGGGATTCTTTTCAACAGTGATGTGTACAAAGTCCATACTACAAATACTAAAGTCAAGCGCTCTTTGTGTGCGCCACGTGCTGTGCTGGACTCAATGGCACATATTTTACTCCTGCTGGCAGTTCCATAACATACCAATTACTGTATACATTGAGTAGATAAACACAGTTAGGCCCAGAAGATGTAAGGAGCACGCCATCACTCATTAAGACAGTATTTAAACCAGATTAGAATACATGATATAATAAAGCACGTGTCTATTCTGTATGTCCCTGAGGCCTAAGCATGCTTGTTTGTGCTCAGTGAATATTTTATTTAAAAGATTTTTTTTTGTTTTTTTGTTTTTAAAAAGATTTTTTTTTTAATTTAACCAGGCATGATGGTACATGCCTATAATCCCAGCACTCAGGGAGACAGAGGCAGGCAGATCTCTGTGAGTTTGAGGCTAGCCTGGTCTACAGAGTGAGTCCAGGACAGCCAGGGCTACACAGAGAAACCCTGTCTCAAAAAAAATCAAAAAAAGGAAGGAAGGAAGGAAGGAAGGAAGGAAGGAAGGAAGGAAGGAAGGAAGAAGGGAGGGAGGGAGGGAGGGAGGGAAGGAAGGAAGGAAGGAAGGAAGGAAGGAAGGAAGGAAGGAAGGAAGGAAGGTCCTTTTATGTGTATGATTGTTTTGCCTTTGTATATGTAAGTACACCACATGCATGCCTGGTGTTTTGGGAGAGTGCTGGATTCCCTGAAACTGGTGTTACAGGCAGTTATGGGGCAACATATGGGTTTTGGGAACAGAATCCAGGACCCCAAAAGAGCAGCCAGTGCTCTTAGCCAGGAAAGCACCTCTCCTGACCCTCTATAGGTGTTTTTTGAAGCAAAGGTTTATGCTAGGTGTGGTGGCGCATGTCTGTGATCCTAGCACTTGGGAGGTTGAGGCAGAAGAATTAGGAACTTAAGACCAGCCTTGGCTACAAAGCAAACTTTAGGGCAGCCAAGGCTACATGAGACTCTGTCAGTAAGATAGATAGATAGATAGATAGATAGATAGATAGATAGATAGATAGATAGATAGATAGATAGATAGATAGATACAGATTAATAGAGGGGAAGGAAGGACAAGGAGAGAAAAGGAGGAGGGGAAGAAGAGGAAGGAGAGAGGAGAGGTTAGTAGAGGGGAAGGAAGGAAAAAAGAGAAGAGGGAAAGTAAGGGGAGAGGGGAAGAAGGATGGAATGAGAGTGGAGTGGAGGGAGGGAGAGGGGAGAGAGGAGCAAAGTAGAGCAGAGGATGGTTGTAGGGTAAGGAAACAATGCAGAACTGAGGGAGGCCCAGGCACAAGGATGAAGGTTCAAGACCAACCCATCCAAATAATGAGACCCTGTCTTAAAACTGAACGGATAAGCAAAGAAACAACTAAACGAATCATAATACCACCATAATTGCCCATAGTTTGCTGATCATTTGAGTTGTGCAAGGCACTCTGGTAATGGCTTTATATACAGAGCACATAAAGGATTTGACACCACGTATGGCAACAGACAAGCCCAGGGTTACTATTGTCATCATCTATCCATGTATATTTTACTATTACCATTATCTATGGGTGTATATGTTACTATTGCCATTATCTACCAGTGTACATGTTACTATCGCCATTCTCAGTGCATATGTTACTATTACCAAAATTCTCAGAGAATATTTTACTATTACCATTATCTATGGGCGTATATGTTATGATTACCATTATCTACCAGTGTATATGTTACTATCGCCATTCTCAGTGCATATGTTACTGTTACCATTATCTGTCAGTGTGTATGCTACTGTTACATCATCATCAGTGTATACGTTACTATTACCATTATCTGTCAGAGAATGGTGGCTACGATTGCTGTAGTAATGCTACTTAAGAACATCTCCTCCAAGCCACATGTCCTCAGTGCTTCTCCTGAGACTTACTGAGCATGCAGACTGGGGGGGAGCCCCCTCAGCAGTGAGCCAGCTTCCCACCTGGCTTCTGCGGCAGGGGGAGGGCTCTTTTCAGTTGGTTAATTTTTTTTTAATTTATGTATATATGCATATCTGCACACCAGAAGAAGGCATCAAATCATGTTATAAATGGTTGTGAGCCACCATGTGGTTGCTGGGAATTGAACTCCGGTCCTCTGGAAGAACAGGCAGTGTTCTTAACCGCTGAGCCATCTCTCCAGCCCCCAGAGTTGGTTAATCTTTTAGTTACATAAAGAGCCCCTAATGCTCTTCTTGGTGGGAGGGAGGAGGGGGTGGTGTTCTGCAGCTTGCTCTTAGTTTGCATAACATGCTCTTCTGTGTCTGAGTTGAGAAAAGCCACACGGTCTGGTGGCAGTGGCAGATGAGGGAAATGGTGATTCAGCCGGTGAACAGAGCAGAGTAGCTCTGCGGAACAGCAAAGACCCCATCCCTTGCCACCTCTGGCCAGGCCTTGAGAGAGCTTCTGACAGGAGGAAGGAGGAAACCCAAAAAGACCTGGTCAAGTTGTGCTCTGTAACTGGAGCTCCAGGTCTAGCAGCACTGACAGTTCTTGGTGAGGGACTAAGCTACATAGTAAAATGCTGTATTCTAAATTCCAACTTTGGGACTGGGGAGATAGCTCAGCTGGTAAAGTTGCCACCATGAGAGCATGAAGGGGATAGCTATCCCCAGAACCCATGTGAAAAGTCCAGGTGTGGGCCGGAGAGATGGCTCAGTGGTTAAGTGCATTTGCTGCTCTTCCAGGACCAATGCCAGGAAGCTCACTGATGGCTCTAATCCCAGCTCTAGGGGAATTCTCTGCCTCTGGATTCTCCAGACACCTGCACTCACGTACACATACTCATATACATAATTAAAAACAAATCTTAAAAAAAAAAATCCAGGCATGGTATTCCATACCTACAAGTCCATGGTAAGGGAGGTGGAAACAGCAGATATCTGTGGCTAAATGGTTCTGTGGCCAGCTTAACCTAAAGGTGAGTTCCAGGCCAGTAAGGAAACAAAAGAAAAGAAACTCCAATTTTGCTTTTAAAAGTTAAAAAAAAAAAAGAAAAAAAAAATCAACTGATCAAACAAAAAACAAAACAAAACAAAACAAAAAACCCCAACCATTTGTGGGCCTGGGGTGGTTTAGATGAGCAGCAGAACACTTGTGTAGTGTTCACAGGCCCTGGATTCAGTTTCCAGCACCACAAAAATTAACTCATTTGTTAAGCTCCCCTGACACAACACAAAACAAACTTATAAATATGTATATTCTAGATATTGATATGTTGTTTGCAGTTCTTTTCTCTCAGTCTGTGGATGCCCTATTACTCTTTTGTTTTGTTTTTATTTAGCTAAATGTCTTACACTGTAAGAAAAATGCTGTACTGCTGACATATGTGTGAGCCCAGCCTGAGAGGTCTCAGGGTAGACTTGAACTCAATAAGTAGCCAAAGATGACCTAGAACTTCTGATCCTCTTGCCTCATTTCCCAGGTGCTAAGGCTTCAGGCATATGCTACCACGCCCAGTTCATGACATGTGGGAGACGGAAACCAAGGCTTTGTGTATGTTAGACATCACTTACCCAGCTGTGCTCTCTCCCCATTCTCGACTTCATTATTCTGCATTATTCACCTTTCCCAGCGTCTTTTGCTGAAGATCATTCTCTTGCCCAGTGAATGGTCTTGACATTGCTCTCGAAAATCATACAGTATTTGTGAAGAATCATTTCTGTGCCTACTATCCTGTTCCATTGGTAAATGTGTCTGCCTGGTTTGATGAAGTGATTTACAGGAAGCTTTCAAGTTAGGAAGTATAAATTGGGCATAGTGCCCATGCTCCCAATCCCAGCATTCAGTAGGCTGATGCAGGAGGAGTGAAGGTTTTAGGCAAGGACTGGGCATATAGCTCAGTGATAGAACAATTGTCGAACATGCATTGGTTAAAAAGAGAAAGTTTGAGGCCAGCACAGGCTTAAGAACAAAGCCCTCCGGATGTTTTTATTTTATGTCCACTGGTGTTTTGCCTGCCTGGATGTCTATGTGAGGGTGTCCCAAGCCCTGGAACTGGAGTTACAGACAGGTGTGAGCTGCCATGTGGGTGGTGGGAACTGAGCCTGGGTCTTCCGGAAGAACAGCCAGTGCTCTTAACTGCCGAGCCATCTCTCCAAACTGCTCCTGCAGTTTGGTTCTTAGAGCATAGATTTATACAGCCCAAGCTGACCTAGAACTACGTAGCTGAGAGTGGCCTTAAACTCCTGATGTGCCCGCCTCACCTCCTGAGTGCTAGGGATTATAGGCATGTACCAGCATACCCAGCTTCCAATTTTGTTCTTTTTTTTTTTTTTTTTTTTGTAAACATGAACATTTTATTCACCCACAAATCCCATTATCAGATGAATTGCAGTGATTTGATTTGACAGTAACTCATACTCTTTTTTTTTTTTTATTTCATAATGAGCAGGAGAGATGGCTTAGTAGTTAGGACATTGGCTGCTTTTCCAGAGGACCCGGGTTCAATTCTCAGCATCCACAACTGCCTGTAACTCCAGTTCCAGGGGATCCGACATCATCACACAGACAGGAAGGCAGGGAAAACAGCGATGCACCAGCCCTTCCTTTCATCTGCCCTTTACCCTCCTGCCTGCCTCCCCACCACCCTGCCTGTCCCTGTCCTTGTCTCCCTCCCCATCCTCACCCCCATTTCCCAAGTTTGTTCTTATTCAAGGTTACTTTGGCTATTCTAGGTTTCATATGAACTTTAGTCTGTTTCTGCAAAACAAACAGAATCCCCCAGATTTGGGCAGTACTTGCTTGAGGGAGACTATAGTCAGGAACAGCGGGGAGATCTAAACCTTAGCCCGTGGAGGTGAGCAAACACAATGTGTGAAGGTGGGGAGATGCCCAGGTAACCCACAAAGAGCCTCATTAAGGGAGACAGACTGCAGCTGGGAAGAACACACACCTCAACCTGTCACTGCTGGAATGGGGTGGGGGCAGCTAGAATTACCAGGCACTTTCAGTGATGCGCCTTAATTCATTCATTCATTCATTCATTCATTCATTCATTCATTCATTCATTCAAGACACGGTTTCTCTATGTAGGCTTGGCTGTCCTGGACTTGCCTTGTAGACCAGGCTGGCTTTGAACTCACAGAGATCTGCCTGCCTCTGCCTCCCAATCACTGGGATTAAAGGCCTATGCCACCACACCCAGCAAGTGATAAAAGATACAAAGAATTGCTGGTTTGAAGCTGTAACTTAGAAACTAATTCTGAAGAAGATCGGTACTAACCAGGTGATGACAGTAAGATACCAGAAGCTACAGGCATGGGCACACTGGGGTGGGAAGCTGGACGGGCCTGACAGTTGGCTTAATTTCTTATTTATTTTTGAAGCAACGATGTGGCAAAAGCAATAGCATGATGGAGCTGGGACAAGACCACCCCTGACCTCTGCACAGGGGAAGCACTAAAGCTATTCACCTTTGTCTCCTTCAAGGTGTCAGTAGAGGAAGTGGCCAGCTTTCTGGCAAGAAGGCAAGAAGCTGGACAGGGTTAAGTCACTTTGTTCCAGCAGCACAGCAGAAAAGATGGGAGAAGGCAATGGATGTGAGGAGGCACCACTCTGACATCAGTGAAGAGAAGAGGTGGCTTAGAGGAGGCACCGTTGCTTTAGCTTCTATAGAATGAGAGCAGGGGAGTTTGTTTGGGAATCATGGCCCTTAAGGACCCACAGAGACCCGTTGAGCACCAGAGGAACAGACCTCCTGGGATCTGCGCATGGTGTGAGATCCAAGCTAGGCCACCGTGGTGGTGTTAGAGCTGAGTTGGGACACCTCGGCTATAGGATTCAAGCAGACAATGAAACAAGAGTAGATTTCCAGATGCAGACACCAGCATGGATAAACCAGACACCCTGAAGCAAAATATTTGTGTTGAGGTTTAGAAAGATGGCTCCCAAAGGTGGGGCTGAGGTTTGGGGAGCCTTCTGAGCCAGCAGGGGTGCCAAGACATTCTTTGTAAACAACAGAGGCCTATGGTTTTTTACCAGGGGAGGGCAGTGAAAATAGCATTTAAGATTAGTGTTAGACACACCTATGCAAAGTGGGTTGGGCAGGGAAAATTACACTTTCTTCTGATTTTACAGCTATCCAAATATGACATGGTGGAGAGAAAAGATAATGTCAAGATTAAGGACACACCATTCTTGTCCAAATGTAAGTGTTGGAAAGAAGAGAGAGAGAGAGATGAAAAGGTTTGAAACTAGTTAGGCATGGTGGCAAATGCCTTTAGCCCCAGCACATGGAAGGCAGAGGCAGGTCAGTCTCTGACTTCAAGGCTAGCTAGAGCTGCAGAGTGAGACCCTGACTCAAAATAAAACAAAAAGTTTGAAATTAGCTTGGTGTGGGAGTTCACACCTCTAACCCTAGCATTTGGATTCAGAGGCAAGGAACATTGACGCCTTGGCCTACATAGTGGAAGGACAGAGCTGACCCCTGGAAGCTGTCATTTGTCTTCCGTGTTAGAAGGACACATTCAGACACTAAACAAAAGCAGATCAAAGAACAAAAAAGATCACATGAGAGCGTGCATACCAAAAGGGAGGATCCCTTGGGACCATTTTAAAAGCTGCTGTCACGATATCTAACAAATATATTAGCAGTCTTTCTCCCCTCCTCTCCTCCCCTCTCTTCTCTCTTCCCCTCCTCTCCCCTCCCCTCCCTGAAGGAAGTGTGTGCATCTTGAAAACTTAGACATGCCATTTCCAGTTTGTTTTCTCTGCTTTGTGCTTGCTGTTGGAGACGTGAGCTCTTAGCTGCTCCTGATGCTATGCTTAGTGTTTGCTGCCATGATTCCAAAGCTGCGATGGTGATGGCCATGGACACATCTCTTGAGAACACCGTAAGCCCACATAAGCCCTTCCTTCTGGACGTCGTCTTGGCCATGGTATCTTGTTGCAGAAATAGAATGGAAACTAAGATGATCTCTCTTGCTGCTTCCCAGGCTCTGGAGAGACCCTCTGTGCTAGCAGGTTTGTGGGCTTCTGAGCCATTCTGCTGTCATTGTTTCCAGTCTGGCTGTAGGAGTGCTGGGTTATAGGTGTGTGCTTGCATGTCTGGCTTTTTGCACAGGTTCCAGGGATCAAACTAACCAGATCTGTCCTGCAGTCACCTTTACTGGCTGAGCCATCTCTCCAGCACCTTGTTTTGTTTTCTGAGACATGGTCCCACACTTTAACCCAGGCTGAGCTGTCCCTAAGTGCATAGTGACCCTTCTGCCTCAGGATCCCCAGTACGGGGAATATGTAAACTCTATGTGCAGCAAAGCCTCTTCCCTCCTCCCCAAAATAAGTAGTAATTTCCCTAGAAAAGAAGAAATGGTCAATGACACTAAAATGGTCACTCAAGGGTTAGAAGCACCCTGATTTTAATATGGATATGCAAATAAACATAAGTTCTTTATATGTGAGCATGTGTTTAAAATATTGCTAATAAATACATCATGGTTAAGGAAGAACAATGTCCAAAGGATGCCTTCTGGTCCAAGTGCTATCAATACAAACATCCCCTTGGTAGAGTCTAGAACAGCTGTCTGCTGCGTGAGACATTCTCTGTCACTGCCGGTGACTGGGAGTGAGTCATCAGGGGCCGTGCACGTGACTCCAGTGACTCTGCACCCAGTGCTCTGTGCAGCTGAAGAGGAAGGTCAAACACGGGGTGGACTCTAGGGAAGACACGGAGGTCAGAGCTATCACATTTCGTTGTAGACATGTATTACATTCTCAAATACAAAATTATACAAAAAGTGAAGTTCTTGCCCTCAATAAAGTATGTTGTTCACAAAGGTGACAAGATTTCCAAAGGCCCACAGGAAGGCACAAGCCAAGCCTGGTGGAGGCTGAGGAGGTGCCGAACTGCCTGTGGCTGGGCTCTTGCTGACCGTACCGGGGTCTGTCACTGCCACTGCTCATTTACCTGCTAGGGCCTGGCCTTCTACAGCAGAGTGATACAAGCATCAGTGTAGCTCAGCTGCTTATTTCAGCTGGGCTCTGTCCATTAGATGTCTTTGCGTTGGGACAGTGTTTCACTTTGCAGCTCAGGCTGGCCAGAGGTTTACCAGGCTGGTCTCCAAGTCAGGATCTTCCATCATCCGCCCCCAAGTGCTGGAATCACAGGCCACATCAGACATTTTCAGAACAGAAATCTGATCCTTTCCATTCGGCCAGGTGGTCTTGAGCAGGTGGCACAACCTTATGCTTCTGCTTTTGCCTTTGTGAAAGAGTGAAGGATGAGCTATGTGACACGCTTGCTGAAGAATTCATAGCATACAATACTTTAACATAGTTTGGAATACCTCTGTCTGACTGCTGTGGAGACACCATGACCACGCAACTCTTTTAAAGGCAAACATTCAGTTGGAGCTGGCTTACAGTTTCAGAGGTTTAGTCCATCATCATCATGGCAGGAAGCATGGCAGAGAGCAGGCAGACACGGTGCTGGGGGAGCTGACAGTTCTATATCTTGATCCACAGGCAGCAGCAGTAGACTGTGTCCCATACTGAGTGTAGCTTGAGCATATGAGACCTCAAAGCCCCCCTCCAAGTGACACACTTCCTCCAACAAGGCCACACTTCCTCCAACAAGGCCACACCTTCTAAGAGTACTACTCCCTATAAGCTAAGCATTCAGACACATGAGTCTGTGGAGTCCGTTCCTATTCAAACCCCCACACCCTCAGATAGTGTTTGCACACACACGCACACACGCTCGCATGCATGCACACACGCATGCGCGCACAGATTTAGATGTGGATCTGCCTAGGCTGGCCTCTGGTTCCCAGTCTTCACCTCAGTTTCTCTAGTAACATATTACATGCTGTTCCCAATACAGGTTCCATTTTCCTTCTAATCTATTTTACCATTCTTTTTTGTTGTTGTTGTTGTTTTTATTTGAGACAAGGTTTTCTCTGTACAGTCCCAGCTGTCCTAGAACTTGCTCTATACACCAGTCTTAAATTAAAAGATCTGAGCTGTGTGTGGAGGCGCACACCTGTAATCCCAGCACTCAGGGAGGCAGAAGCAGGTGGATCTCTGTGAATTCAAGGCCAGCCTCGTCTACAAACTGAGTCCAGGACAGTCAAGGCTACACAGAGAAACCCTGTCTTGAAAAAATAATAATAATAAAATAAAAAATAAAAGATATGCCTGTCACCTCCTCCAAAGTGCTGGGATTAAAGACTTGTGCTCCCACACAGGGCTTTTATTATTTATGGTAATACATTTCTTTCTTTTTAAAAAAACAAATATTTTAAGTGTGTAAGTATTTTGCCTGAATGTATGTTTGTGCATTCTGTACATGCCTGGTGTCCATAGGGTCCAGAAGAGGGCATTGGCTCTCTTTGAACTAGAATCACACGTGGTTGTGAGCTGCCACGTGGGTGTTAGGGAACTGAACCCAGGTCCTTTGGAAGAGCAGCAAGCCTTAACTTCCAAGCCATCTCTCCAGCCCCTCTCTTTCTATACTTGATCTTAACCAAAAAGCTGAGAGTCAGTTCAACCTCTTCTTTCATTCCCTTTTCTTCCCACCTTCTTCTTTTCTTGTTGTTTTTCAGCTTATTATTTTACCTATATGGGTGACCTGAATGAACATATGTGCATCACATGTGTGCCTGGTGCCTGAGTATGCTAGAAGAGGGTGTTGGGTGCCTGGCAACCGGAATTTCCGACAGTTGTCAGCCACCACGTGGGTGCTGGGAACTGAACCCTTTTGTTTTGACTCCGAGTCTCATGTGGCCCAGGGTGGCCTCAGATTCAATCCTGTCCTCTAATCTCCACTCTCCAAGTGCTGGAATTACAGATGTGTGCCGCCATGCCTATTGTGTACATTGCTGATGAACAAATCCAGGGCTGCCTGCATCCTAGGCAAACATTCTATCAACTGAGACACACTTTCAGCCCCTCAGGGTCTCTTGAGTGTTACTCATTTTGTTTTGTTTATGTGTGAATATCAGAGGACAACTTGGGGGAGTTGATTCCTATCATGTGGGTCCCTTGGCAGCCTTGGCAACAGGTACCTTTACCACTTTAGCCATTGGCCTTGATACTATTATTAACAACAATTAAGGCAGCAGAATTAGTTCACAAGGCTACATTACTTATTAAAAAATATAGAGCAAACCACAATTCAAGCAGAGTTGCTTTCAGAGCTCCTGTTTTCTAAGTCCCCACCACAAATGTTGGGCTATCTCAGGCAACTGTTTTGAGATAGGAGAGCTACAAACCTATCTGACTATGTATTATACTACCCAACAAACAATATACTGCCATTAGACAATGCCTGGCAGCGAGTGCAAATGAAATTAATTTTCCAAGGGTTTCCTAGCTTCCAAAGAACACAGGGAGACATAACATCAGACTTACAGGTCATGTAAAATTCATTTAATTTATAAAACTGATTATCATTTTGGCCTCTGACGTAGATATCGAAATCAGTCCTATTAAATTAACAGTGAGTAATCTTGTTTCTTGAAGTAGCAAAAGACGTCAGAGTATTGCCTATGACTTGCTTATCACAGAAAGCATCCAGGTCACTCAGGAAATTCACAGTGCTGACCTACAGCCAGTGACACACACAGCCACTGAAATAAAACAGGACAGTTTTAACTTCTCATGCCTGGAACTGAAACTGGGATCCAGCGCCCTTTGTCTGCTGTGCTTGCCATCTGTGGGTCGATGTGGGCCAGGCTGATGGCTGGCGCTCAGAGGTAGGGCATCTCTAGCCTGGAATGCCACATGACCCTACTGATCTGGCCCTACATTTTATATAAATAGGTACATAATAAAAGTACTCATTATCCAAGATGAAAACCAACCCAAGTAAGGAAATTACGTTGGTCAAATAAAGAGATACTCTTTTTACATACTCACTTTAGAATGTGAGTATGAATGAACTGTTTCAAAGAATGAAATGTTTAGAATGAACAGTATATGGTCTGAACTTTATACTTTATAAAGTAATTTTAACAACATATACTATTCAATTTTTACCATAAAGTACTATTACTTGTGGTATATGTGTGTGTATACATACATGTGTGTGTTTGTGGAAATCAAAAGACAACTTGAGGGCATCAGTTCTAAGTGTTACGTGACACACACACACACACACACACACACACACACACACTCTCAGGTTGCCCACGCTAGCCTCTCTCCAATGTAGCTGAGGATGACCTGAGACTACTGACCCTCCTGTTCTCTTCCAGGCACACACGCAATGCTGTGCCTGACCATCAGAGATCTTCTGTTTGTTTGTTTGTTTGATTGGCTTTTTTGCAGTACTTCGGATCCAACCTGGGGCTTGCATAGGCAAAGCAAGTTTTACCTCTGAGCTGCACACTCTGACCTCATGATGTTTCAAAATGTGAATATTTTATTTGTTTCTGTAGAACAGGGAATCCTCTAGTATTTTTTTTTTAGTAATAAAAATTTGCATTAACACTCCCCCAACAGGTTCTTCTCTATGATTCAGGCTGGCCTTGTTTTACATTGCTGTGACAAATGGTCTAAGATGGAGGGACTGGACACTCTTGCTGTGAGATCTTTCAATAGGATGAGGAGGTCTTAAGAACGGGAGGGAGTGTGGAAACTGAACTTGCTCCTTCAGAAGGAACTCATTTTCTTCATTTTGCCATTCATCCAGTCATTCTACCTTATGATCTAATCACATCTCACTAGGCCCCACCTCCTAACACTGTTACATCAGGGCTTAAGCTTTCAAACCACAGCTCTCATTAATTAGGTTTTTTTTTCCTCTCAACAACTATTGGTCACATTTACTTATGTGACTACATGAAATTTTTATCAGAGGCCACTGATTTTAGGCTTATCTATTTTTGAGTGACTTTTATCTCTAAATTTATTCAGTCTTTTCTATCTATTGGCACAAAAGCAAGGACGTTTAAATAAATGGATCCAAATGACCTAAGTGTAAAAGTAATTATGATTTTAATCTCAGGGCTCTCTATTTAATAATATTTTCACTGGCACTATGTGTGGATTTGTGTATGAGTAACCTGACTTGGCAAAATAACCCTAACCCCAAACCTCAAACATAATTAAATATGCTGTTCTCATTAGATAGCTATCATTCTGTTACTTCTCCACCACCTTGTCTGTTCCAGCGTAGTACAGTTTTCAAGTTTCTATTGTGTTCATTAAAAGGTAACATTATTCTCTCAGTTTGAATACACATGGCTACATGGTTTCAATTAACGTTGCTAAATTCTCCCTGCTGTAAATGTTGGATTCGGCAGCAGTCCATTAGCCTACCACCCAGAGAGGTCAGCATTCCTGACTTCAGCTGAACCTCACCTGAACCTCTGCAGCCTCCTGGCCTCCTACGCTGCTGAAATTGTGCAATGGAAAGTCTAAACATTTCAGACCCTTTCTCCACTAATAACTGTATTTGGTTCTCAAATGCTCTTCCTATTAAAACTCAGCCCCCCCTCCCCAGCTTTGTAGCATTTTCTAAAAGGAAGTAACTCTCAGGATTGTCTTTTCCAATGCCTCTGTGATAAAAATACAAACAGTATGAGGCTGGAGTTTAACAACATTAGTTCATTTGCTAACACTAGAAGCCCCCTTTCATCCTGCTTTATTCCGTATTAGAGCAAACACCCTGCTCTTAAAGGCTTGGCATTACACTGTTGTAATTCTCTACTTCTTTGACTAGTCCTCTTGGCGTTTTCTGCCCGTGTCCATTCTCCCTGGCGCTTCTCCAGGTATTGTGCTTACTTTCCATCTCCTACACACTGCAAAACTTCAACTGTGTTTATAATCAAGGCTCCCAAACTCACACCTATCGGGCTTTTCATCTCCCCATTTCCAGGTGACTACCTGAACTTGGGATTCTTGACTTTAAGCAGGAGGATCGCGATCGCTTGTCATCCAGGCTGAACTTAAGGTATTCTTTCTGCATTTTACTCACCTAGTGCCAGGATTGCAGGCATGGACCATCACGTATGTTTGGGGGTTTTTTTTGGGGGGGGGGTATCACTGTTGTTTTGAGACAGGGTCTTACTGTATAGATGTGGCCAACCTGGACCTTGCCTCCTGCCTCTGCCTCCCAGGGCTGGGATTCTAGGCATGCACCAACATGCTGAATTTCTTAGTAAGACTGTGCTTGTTTTTGCCCAACTGTCTACCTCTCTGCAATCCGCTGACTAATCTTTTATAACATCTCTTTACCTGGATATGGTGGTATACTCCTGTAATCCCAGGGAAGCAGAGACAGAATTGAGAGGTCTGGGCTGCACAGAGATACCATGAATCAAATAAAAATAGTAGCATATCATGGGTATTTAATCATATACAACACCGTGAGTATGATACTCACTATCATGTCTGTTTGAAATGTTCCTAGAATGAAGGCCAAACCCTAACCCCTCTTGATCTTAGCCAAATAGACTAATAGAAGTTTGCATGTGTGTGTGTGTGTGTGTGGAGGGGGTTGAGACAGGTTTGTGTATGGGGTGG